>NW_026971119.1:0-14980 GCF_963678635.1 Symsagittifera roscoffensis
CGGGGGGGTTGTTGACATGAAGAGCTGGTCAAAAATGCTGTTTTTGGGCTTTTTTTGGAAAATTACTACATATTGGTCGCCCCTGGATGAACGTGTTCGTTCGAGTTTTGCAGAAAGTTGCAGAAATTTGACATGATAATCGATTATATTGACAACATTTTAGTCAATAAAAATCCATTATAATCGATTATAATGGATTATAATGGATTTAAATTTTTCCAAAATAATCGATTATAATCGATTAAAAATCCATTATGTGGTCTAAATTTGACATGATAATCGATTATATTGACAACATTTTAGTCCACAACGAAAATCCATTATAATCGATTATTATCCATGAAACTTCGGTGCGGGTAAGGATCTCAATTTCTGCAGACATCGAAATGACAATCACAGGCAAACAGTAAGGTTGCAAAAAGCCGTCGTAAACGTCCGATTGATATTTTTCTGGTTAATTGTTAATTTACATGTAACATGTAAATTTCTTGTAAATGTTAATTTGTTCCAAAATCGAGATTGTCCAAATTCACAGCTCAATGGTTTCTGAAAGGTAGTGCGCTTCATTAAATACAGGTCTAAGCTGTCATCAAAACAGACTCATTTCGCGACTCTCGATGGCAATGTAACCAATCCGTTTGAGCTCAGTGATGCACAATTTTTTTGCGCTCCCACTTCTGAGTTCTTCAATACAGTGTTAGAGATTATTGCGCCGGAGAAAAACTATTTTAAAATTGAGCCTTATAGTGGTCTGTTAGCTCTTACTTTAACTGGATGTATTCGTCACGGGTCTAGGACAACAAGCCGACGGGACTTCAAGCCGAAGGGACTTCAGGCCGAAAATTAAACTTTACAAGCGCCTCAAATCATTAATTTTTCATCTGTAAAACGTTTCTTTTCAAAATCTTAGGCTAGTTCAGTCCATAATAAGCGTTATTTATGACAATGAATTACTTAGGATTGGCATTAGTTAATAATATCAGCCGTTTTTTGAAATGCATAAATTATAAACAAGAAAATTACCTTCAACCGTGTTTTATTTTTCAACGTTCCTTAACTTCATTTGGAGGTTTCAATTTCGTGAAAACGCTAATAATTACCGATTAAAGATCATGAAATTGAGAAATTCTTGAAAAAAGTTTTCAAATTAACCTTATTTCATTATTTAATGAGAAAATTTTCGGCTAGAAGTCCCTAATTTAACGATTCGGCTTGAAGTCCCGTCGGCTTGATGCCGGCACCCATTCGTCACTTGCCAGAATCAATTTTTGAATCGATGCCTCAATCGAATCATTTCAGAAATTCATCATCAGCGTTCCATAAATCACAAGAACTATGCAGTCCCGAAGCTAGATCAGTACTGCGTGTGGCATGCTGATTATGGAAAGTTTTGGAACGTTTAACTTGCACAGTTATGGCAGATCTGCCTGCAACAATACAAGGTTATCAAAAACAGCCTTCCATCAATTGTTGCTTCAGCTCTTTTGGATTGATGTTTGTCTTTATTTGCCCATGTTCAGAGAAAAGTTGATTAATAGTTATTGCCTGCAAGACGAAATGCAGGCCATATTGAAACGATCATTTTTTGGATAAGAATTGAACACTGAGAGAGGGTAGAGTGTCATGGGCATAGAAAAAAGAATAACCCGTCTATGAACACCATCGGTTGAGTGGCCGAATAAATCATTATTTTCACCACGGTAGAAAACGCTTGTGCATTGTTTACCTGATGAAACGAACAAGCTCCTTTTTAGCCCACAGAAGAACCAATTGGAAATGTAATCCAGCTGTTTTGCCTTTTCATGGCGGGTCATCTTGTGAGGTTTTGCAAAAAAAAGTCCAGTACATTTTTCAACTATAGCCGAAACTCAAGCCTGATTGTTTTGATACGACTTTTTCCCATGCGGAACAGCGTCTCATTTCACGTCCTTGGCTCTTTTCCACTTCACCACCCTCCTCCCCCCATATTTGAACTTCAGTTTTCAAACCAATTTTAACCTTTTCATAATGTAACGAAATTTTGCATGGTGAAACTAACAATTGTGATCAAATTTAATCTTCGAACTTTATGTCGTAACATTACGCGTTCAACCAAAATTACACGCTAAACAACTACAAAAACAGAAAGTTTGAAATGTGGGGGGTGGGAGCCGGATAGCATGTGAACGATCACTGCAAGTTACCTTCTTTTAAATGACTATCATGTTTTTCAATCATGTATCTCATTCAAAAAAATTATGGTCACCAAAAATGGTAGCAGCCGCTGTTCTTTACGAAAAAAACAAGTTGTTCCTGACCTCAATGGGAGCTCCGAGTGGCGACCTTGTTTGGGCTGTGATGTCAAGAAGCCTTAAGGGTTGCTATCCCTGGCTTGCTATCCCTGGCTTGTGATAGGACTTTTAACCTTAGCAAAGAGAAAGCAACAACTGGCGAGATGACACGCCTCGCAGGCAAACCCGCGCTCGTTTTATAACTTCAGTTATTTGAAAGACGATATTGAATAGTTGAAGCAATACGTCAGAGTCCAATAAATCAATCTACTCCCAGGGATGACTGTTGAATCCATTTGTTCCACTCTATAGACCGTGGATCTCGGTAAACAGGTCGCGTCAGTCGTGAAGGACGGGTGCAGCTCACCACGGAAAAAAATCGTCTGCTGAGAGAGCAGCTGCGTTAAAAGGCATGTCTGTACCTTGGCTAACTTTCGCTCGCGCCGATTGAGATGTAGAAGGAGCAGCTTAGTGCCAAACAGACCACCGCGGGACCAAGTGCTCAGTTTCAGCATTTTAAAAAGTTTGGTTGTCGCTCCGGATCGGAAGTCACTGTCTGGTCGAGTGGGGATTCTTGATGCTAATGTGTTACCCGAGCTCACAGACAAAAATCCTGGCCTTAGTTTTAAGAAATGGCCATTGATTAACAACGTCTATGTAGGATTCAGACGGGGTGATGCATATCTGAAATCTGTATACCAATGCTCGTCTGTGGTGGATGGTTGTATAGTGGTGGACATTGTTTTGCAGAAGGCAACCTTAGAGTCCACTCGCGATGGTGGACGCGGCCCAGTACAATTGGTGGCTTCGAATGCACCGAGATGTCAAACAAAAGTATTAGGATTGTCCACAGTGTACCTAATTTCGTAAAAACTTAAAATCAAATTTATTATTCAACTCTTACCAGTCTTTACCGAGACTACTAGGTCCGAATGAGTCCAGTTGGACTAAGCTAGTCTCCTTCAAGATCATTTGGGTAACCAAATATTTATCTTGGTAGCAATGGACCGATATTCTAAGTAACCGTCATCTAAGCTGACACGCTCAACTGGGGCTGAGAAAATCATTAAAATCCTCAAATCGTATGTTCAACAAAGTAGCGTTCTCAAATCAATCAAAACAGACCAATATTCAGAGTTTACGAACAAGTTGGTTGAGTCCTTCTGTAAGGAGAAAAATATCCGGCTGCATTTTTGCCCTGTGGGAGATCATCGAGGCTGCGATTTGGTGGAACGCACTATTCAGGCTAACAAACGTCGGTTGGGGGCAGCTGAATGATTTTCGGATATTGACAACCTTCAAGATATTCTCCGACAAATTATTGAAGATGTCCGGGTCGCAAAAAATTCGGATACGGAGTTTTTCCCGTTTCAGCTACATTTTGGTCGGGCACCAAATGCAGAATTATCAATAGCCGCTGAACGTCTTTCCTCGCGTATTCGTTCAGATAATTACCGGTTGAAACGGGACCTTTTAACAGCGGAACAGCGTCAGCAGCAGTGTGACAGCAGACCCAGAGGGAAAGTTGTCCGCATGGGTCAGTTTAAGGCCTTAGAGAACGTGGCCAGGTCAGCAAACCAGTGATTGACTCATATGAAAACAATTTCTCACGGTGAAGAACTTCGCACCCTCAAAACCCTGACAGAAAGGAATGAAATCTTAGCCGCTACCTTACGTTCAAATCTCTCAGGCGGAACCATCCGTTTCAGAAGCTGAATTTCACCGGAATAACTACTGACGTCGAGTAACAAACGTAATCTTCTCAATTTAATTCTCCATTAGACACAGAAAAAGTCAAGATCTTCCTTAAATTTCTTCCTAAAATCTTCCTAAAATCGGGTTGGGAACTATTCAAACTTTTTGAGGGTAAAATTGTCCGTATTAGGGGGAAATTCTGTAACACTGATCAGGATCAGGTCAATCGGAGAAACCACTTTGCGCTTCGCCTTAAATCACTTCATTCAGGTTTTTCAGGCAAGCAAGCCTCTCCTACCAAGAAAGGGCGGAAGCGCCCAGCAACGTCAAGTCGGTTCAGTAGCTCGTCCTCCTCGTCTCCAGGTGACCACAGGCTTCTCCGACGCGCCAGCTCGCGTACCTGCATAGCGGCCAAAACAGTTTTGGTCCCTATTTGCCCAAAACCAGCAGCACTTGGTCTGGACCGCCTGGTCTGGACCGCATCGGGCCAGACCAAAGCAGCTCTAACCCTGTGGTCAATTTGACGACTTCCCCGTCTTTTTTCTGGTAACCCTCTGGACACGTCACAAGTCACGACCTCGTTCTTGGCTGGCCCAGATCTTATCCCTATTTCTTCGGCTGATGAATCGCACATGTCAAAGTCTCAAGCTCCTATAATCTCCTCAGTACCTACTCCGCCAACTAAAACGGAAAATACCCTACCAACAGGTGATTCAGATGGGGATGAAGCCCACTCTTCAGCGTCTAAACCTTCCCGGACGTCCTCCTGAAGAAAGAAACAAACATTGTTTTTTGGTAACCCGATCCGCCACTCCGTAAATACCTTCAGCTCTCCGTCGGCTCAGCCACAATCATCCAGCCCAGATATCGGCACTCGGATAAAAGAGTTTGTTTGATAGAGGACAGTCTCGCTGAAAAAGCCTCGCGTGACCTCTCTTGGGTCAAATCGCCCGATTCTTCGGAGGGATCTTAAAAAAAGTTTGCCCACTACCCTCAGTCATCTTCAGATGACCCTTTACGTAGAATTGAGAAATAAGCAAATCTCCGGCAACTATCATATAACTAGCACTGATCTCTCAGAGTATGCCAAAAACTCTGTACTTTTGTTTCATTATCATTGTAATTTTTCTTCCTTTTCTATCATGACTCCTCTGGAGGGGGAAATGTGGTATAGCGAAGTGTCTATACATACCATTACGTCATAATTATTTTATTTAAAGCTATCTCATTTTGGATACCAAAGTCGTTGACGACCTGCCACACCGCCGCTAAAGTTGGTGCTATACTATTCTTCCATTCTCCATCATCTTATGAAAGATTTAAATTGATTCTAAGATTTGAATTGTCATGACATCTATTTATATTCAATATTTACTTAGTTCTACATTTAAGATGAATTACGTCTGGGTCTTAATTTTATTCAAGTTTCTCGAGGTACCACAGTACCATCACTCATATAGTTATAGTAACACGAAAATATTTATTAAAACAGGGACATTATAACAGAGTTTTTGGATAACGTGCAAAAAAGTGTATAGATTCACCGTGCAAACTTTCATTGCTTTATGTTAACGGTAAAAATTTTCAAAATTGAATTTGAAAGGAGGAGTGAGAAGGAGCCTGTTCATTTGTTCACCCGGCCACGCGCTATTGCACTTTGAACATCAAAAGTACTTTTAGCTTTCGTGAGTCGAGTTTTAACAAAAAATTGAACAAATGAATAAGAAAAAAATTTGCATGTTGGATGCGGAAAAAGAGCCCAGCTTTGTTTGCTTTAGATGAAAATTGACTTGATTGAGATGAAGGTAAGGTAGCTAATATTCAATTTAAAATAAATTACTTTCTTTGCAGCAAAAGTCAGGCAGGTGATCATTTGAGTCAATCTCAAACTTCGCACACTTTAAGTTCGAACTTTCTGTCCCCGTAACATGAGCGCTGCATCGGGACAGCGTTGTCGTCGATCCTCTCTTGTCGTCAATTTGTTGCTGACTTGTCAACGTAGTCGCGTCTGAATAATCGGATTTGGACTCCTCTGCTATTCTGTAACTTGAGTAGAGTCTGTATTTTAAATTAAACCAGTTTTCATAGCTGTTCGTTTTCTCGTACTCGGCTTCGTCTTCTTCGCTGCTTCCCAAATTGTTCACACTGCCGTCGAGGTCAATAGGTGAGTCACTTGATCTTGTCGGACTCTTTTTCAAATTTTCATTCAGTTTGTTGAAAATTTGTTTAGTTGCCGAGGAAAAAAGCACTCGAATAAAGAAATTGCTAGTTATTCTGGTGACAATGATATACAAGAGTGCAGGGGCGGATTTATGGGGGGGCGGGGGTATACGCCTCTCCCTCAAGGATTCGACTCCCTGCCGACCCAAAGGGTCCCCCCTTTGATACTTTTTCAGAAATCCATTTTTGGCCGACCGACCCTAAAATTTTTCTAAAGGCGCCTTTGGCGCCAACATATACTAACTATGAGGGGGAGCGCGCGCCAAAAAAAACGCGATTTTTTTGTCTAAATTTTTCAAAAAGTGCCCAAAAACGGCTTTTTTGACTGTTTTTTCAGAAATTTGCCTGCGGCGCAGAAAATTTAGCCAAAATGGGGGCAAAAAAGTGCTTTGGGAGAGCTCCAAAAATCAATTTGGTCGACCTAAAAAAAAAGGTCGTCAAAATTTTCGAATTTTTTTTTGAAAATCCGCCCCCCCCCCCCCTCGAGAAAATCCTAGATCCGCCCCTGCAAGAGTGGATCTAGGATTTTCATGAGGGGAGGGGGGGTTTCAAAAATTTGAAATTTGGATTGGTTTTGGAAATTTGGATTTGGAAAATTTTTTTAGGTCGACCAGATTGATTTAAAACTTTTCGGCACGGTTTAGACCAAAAAATTTTGGGCTCTTTTCCAGTCCCCCCACTTTGATATTTTGGCTCTTTTCCAATTCCCCCCCTTTCAAATTCAAATTTGAGAAGTTTATTTAACGTTGTCATAATGCAATGAAACTTGGCGTGGTGAACTTATCGACAGCAGTGAACAGATTTGTTCTTTATACTTTACAGCGTAACATCACGCATTTAGTCGTAATAACACGTAAAACAAACATAAAACTCGGTATTTTGAAAGGGAACTGGAAAAGAGCCGATTATTTCTGAAATTCAATAAATGAAAGTCTTTTCAAAATGACTTTTTGTATTATAAACTGCATCAAAACGGTCGGCGTGAACAGGTGAACAAATTTCGACAATATTTCTCACATGCAAAATGCCGTGTGAACAATTTTTGTACAGTTTTATTTTATAGTTTTTCGAGGGGGGTAGAAAATTGGAAAAGAGCCAAATTTAGTTTTTTTTTTGAGCGCGCTCCCCCTAAAAAATAGTATTAAGTAGCGCCAAAAGCACGTTAGAAAAAAATTAGGCTCAGTCGGCCGGGAACGGATCGTAAAACAGTACCAAAAATTTTTTTTCTAATGTGCAGTGCTGATTTAAATTAACCGGACAAAGCGCATTAAACTTGAAATTTAAAACCCGTTTTTCTCAAATTGGGTTGAGTTTAGGTGAAAACCTATGAAGACAAAATTAGCTTGAAATTTTAGCAGAATTAATATGGTTAATTTGTTTTGCGAATTTCGGGCTTTTCTTAGTTAATCAAAAATTACGCCAAAAATACCCAGTCGATCACAGACATAATTATATCAAAGTGAGCCCCTTACGTAGCCCAACAAACTTCAAGAAGGGCATAACCTCCAAAAAATTGTATAAAATATTTTATCTTTGTTTGATAGACAAAAAAGATCGTTTTTACTATATAAAATACCAAATTTTTATTTAAAAACATTTTTTAAACAACGTGCACTTTTTTGGAGAAAATACCCTTCTTAAAGTTTGTTGGGCTACGTAAGAGGCTCACTTTGATATAATTATGTCTGTGATCGACTGGGTATTTTTGGCGTAATTTTTGATTAACTAAGAAAAGCCAAAATGACCCATTCTTGCGGTAAAATTTCGGGCCCGAAATTCGCAAAACAAATTACACCATATTAATTCTGCTAAAATTTTAAGCAAGTTTTGTCTTCATAAGGTTTCGCCTAAACTCAACCCAATTTGAGAAAAACGGGTTTTTAATTTCAAGTTTAACGCGTTTTGTCCGGTTAATTTAAATCAGCACTGTATGCTTTGGGGTGCAAAACCGTTTCTTTCCGTTAATAGGCTGGTGTATAGGGTGACGCGGTGAAGAGCCAGCCTATCCTAATCATCGCTCCGTTATCCGCGACGTCAACGACTTACAGCAGAGTAAAAACTTTGTAATATTTCACTCACAGAGTAAAACTTCAAAAAATTGTAATATTTCTGTCTGTGTTCTAGTAAACAAACATAGAAGCGTTAAGATTGCTAAAAATTCGTAATGACTAAAAAATGTACACACAACTTTTAAAAGAGCCGACCTTTGAGAGGAATGCTTCTCTTTAGTTTTCTTGCTGAAAATGGACTTTATCGACCGTTTAATACTTCGTTTCGGAACAGAGTGTGTCGATTGTCTAGAAGTAACTGTACTTGAACTCTCGTACGGTTGAGTGTAATTCTGATCCGCTGATGTCGAGGGATCATTGCGCGATCTCTTTTTCTTGAACTTCATAAGGAAAAAACTAAGTAATTAATACGGTTTAAAGTTATGAAATAAAAAAAATATATAGAAAAACAAATTAGCTTGAAGGACACGTGCAAAAAATATTTTGAATTGTAATACTTTTTTAAGTACTTTCCTAACTTTCCTTGTACTACTAACTTGTACAAGATGGATCTGGGAAAAGGGAGTGGATTTTATTTTTGCGAAAGGAGGGGGTTGATTTTGAAAAATTTTCCAAAGTTATTGCCAGATGTTTGAATCAAACCCTTGTTTTGAGCTCTACCAAAACGTTGAAAAGATCTTTTTTGGCAACGATTTTTTTGAAAAAAAATTTATGCAAAACGTTTCCGCCTTTAAGCTCTCTTCCTACACCCCTCCCCCTTTCCTATCCTAAAAAAAATTGAAATGTTGAAATGTTTAGTATAGTAGAAAAGAGCCCGTTTTTGGGAACTTTTGGAAATTTTTCATCAAAAAATCTCATTCTTAGAATAAAATATAAGGAAACCACGCGTCTGAAAAATTTTGGCTCTTTTCCAGTTCCCCCTTTCAAATTCAACTTTGAAAAGCTTAATTAACCTTGTCATAATGCAATGAAATTTGGCGTGGTGAACAAATCAACAACTGTGAACAGATTTGTTCTTCATACTTTACAGCGTAACAACGCATTTAGCCGTAATAACACGTAAAACATACATAAAACTCGCTATTTTGAAAGGTGGGAGGGTAGAAACTGGAAAAAAGCCAAAATTTTTGGTAAAAAATATGTTCCTAACAGAATTAATCTGCCGCTGACGGTACGCGTTAAAAGAAGGTTGAAAATTTTTGCAAATTAACTATATCAAATTGACCAAATTGACCATTGTTAAAACCCCATAATTTCCCAAAACAATGGTCTACTGTTAACTATTTTTTAACTTTGATCTGATGGAGTAAATATCTTTCCGACAAACAAAAAGTCCGCAAAAATTGTCAGCTAAAAGTTCGAAACTCCTTTGGAGAAAAAATAATCCCAGCACAAATAGTTTCTTCCGCGTCCTTAATCAGAACTTTGATTATAGCTTCATCAGACATGTAGCGATTTTGAAGGATCGGAATATTTTTAGTTGAGGCTGTTTTTTATTGATAACTTTTTTAGTATGCTACATGAAGATCCGTTGCTCAAATTTATTCCAAGTTGATTTTAAGAAAGCTAATTGCTCACATTAATAGCTATTTCACTCAAATTTACAGCTCTTATATTCTAATTTTTCTTCTGTCAGTAGAAGAAACCAAATTCAAAATGAGTACAGGGCGGTCGGATCACACAAGGGTTTCTAGTGATACGGGCAGTTTTTCTTATCATTCATACAGCACGAAAGGTCAGGCAAGTTTGTTCAAACTGTGAAACTGGAAAAAAATCTCACATTCATTTCCATTTTCATAGATTTCATTTCCATTTTTCGGATGCCAATTTGCCTTTAAAATCAAAGAACATGAAAATTTACCTCGAAGCTCAAAGAATAGTTGGAAATTTTTAGAGAATTGTGGTTTTGATCATCGAAATTTTTTCAGAAAAAAAACTGACTGCTGACGAAATATAGTTTATCAAACCCCAGGAACTCAATAAAAAAGTAAATATGGAGCGCTAGTTTGATCATCTGATTTTTGCTGATCATACTGAACTGAAACTTAGTGAATAGAAAAGCATGAACTTGTAAAAAAAGAAGGTTGTTTGACCTCATTTTAACGCCCTCATTTGACCTTCTTTTTCTTCTTTCACTAGGAATGGCACGTTCCTTTTTTAAATAAAACTCAATTTGTAACATCGTAAGTTGATAAAAGCTTGAAGAGCTCTTTTGTTTTCAGAAAACGTCAGAAGCCACAAAAAGTACCGAGAGTTTGTTTTTCAGAGACGATAGCTCTGAAGTCAGGACTGCTTCGTACATAAACTCTGACTTGATGAAGGGGAGTGAAAAAGCTTGAAGAGCTCTTTTGTTTTCAGAAAACGTCAGAAGCCACAAAAAGTAACAAGAGTTTGTTTTTCAGAGACGATAGCTCTGACGTCAGGACTGCTTCGGACAGAAACTCCGACCTGTTGAGGGGAGTGAAAAATCATGAAACGGACCAACGTTGCTACAAGAAAAAACATGTGTATTTACAGCAGTAATGATATTTATGCGCAAAAAATTACTTTTTTGATTTCTTTGCTTTTAACCAGCTGTTAATATAACAGGTTTAGTGAATTCTACACGTGCAAAACGATTTTTATATTACTTTTATACTTTTTCTTTGGTTCGAAAAAAAACGTTGGTTGAATATAATTATATCTTCATTCTAGATTTTGTTGGTTTAATAACAAAAACTTCCTGTTTATCTTATAGCTTTGAAAGTTTCTTTAGACATATAAATCAATCGGAAGAACAAAAAGCGGTGAGTCTGGTTTGATTTGAAGCAGCTAGGGTTTTGAAAAATTAAATTTTTTAAAATTCGGTTCCAATACAGTTGACATTGTATAAGATGGCAGGGTATCTTCAACAGCACTACTAAAATGAACCCAATCAATCTTTCTATCAGCCAGTAGTCTTGTGTATACTGTAATCTAACCCTAATCTATCCATTTTTCAGATCGATTCAAACTCAAATCGAATCAGTCAGCCGTTTGATTTCTGAAAACTGAAGTGAAAAATGGCATCCACATCCCGGTCCCAAATTTCGGTCCAAAGACGCCTCGACTGTCCCGGCTGTGGTGAGGAGCTGAATGGAAATGTACCGGAGCTTCCATGTGGCCATTGCGTTTGCCGAAGTTGCGCCAAGGAACTTGAGTCCCAGAGTGTTCAGAAATGCGCGATGATGAACTGTGCGAGCAACAGAAATGCGTTTGAACAGCGTATTAAATTCTCCAATCTACCTCAACGATCGGTTGTTGACATCGAAAACAACAGCATGGGGCTACCTCCACCCTATCAAGGTAGAAACCATGTTATTAAATTCTACATTCTTCAATGATAACAAAATCTAATGCAAATATGGAAACGCCGTTATAAGGAGAACGTTTTTGCATCAAATTGATTTTTGTATGACCCCCGTATATACCAATTAATTTTCAGTTTTCAAACCAGCAGCGGAATTATGGAAAAAGGTTGGTTTTTAAAGACCACAGGACAATTCTACATCCTCGCAATCCAAAAATTTTCTGATATTATTTTGACTGATTCTAATATTTTCTGAATTCACTTCATTCATACAATTTCAATATGCAATATGCAGTTTTCTGAGTGCAATTGCCACGTGAACTTAGCTAAAAAAGGGGGTTCACTGAATTGGGGGTTGGGGAAGGGCTAACGCTTCCTTCCTTGTGAATTCGACTCCCTCAGCACCACGAGCTGTTTTTGGTTAAAAAGAATTTTAAAAGAGTTTTAGAAGAAGTAGGAAGATCAATAAGACACAAATTTTAAACCACCTTGAATAAGCCAACCTCCTCCCCCTTACCCTACTTGGATAATACTCTGGGCTAGCGGGACTATGCAAAAGATCGATTCGCTGCTAGTCGAATATAGGCGTCGTTCTACCTATAGCTAAGACTTTTCTGTTCTTATTCAAAATATAAAATATCTTTTGTGCACTCGTAATAACCTTTTTTATTATAGATATATAAACTTAAAGGCAGGGGCAGATTTAGGGGGGGGGGCAATTTCACATAAAAACGCGTAAATTGGGGGTGGGGGACGCCTTTTTGTTCAGGGATTCGACCCCCTGCCGACCCAAAGGGTCCCACATTGTACTAATTTGAGACATCCATTTTTGGCCGACCGACCCTAAAATTTTTCTAAAGGCGTCTTTGGCGCCAAAATAAACTAACTTTGAGGGGGAGCGCGCGCCAAAAAAAACGCGATTTTTTCGTCAAAATTTTCCAAAAAGTGCCCAAAAACGAGCTCGGAAAATCAATTTGGTCGACCTAAAAAAAAACAGTCGTCAAAACTTTTGAAAATCCGCCTCCTCCCGAGAAAATCCTAGATCCGCCTCTGCTTATAGGCATTATTAAATTATTCATTTGACAATATTACGGGTAAGAGATATAAAGAACAACATTTATATTATAGGTTTGATTTCTTTTCTTTTGCCTATGAGATTTTCTCTAGAGAAAACAAGACTGCTCGTATCACAGCGAATGTTCCAATTGCCTTTAAAGTCTATGGAGCAGTAATAACATCAAAAATTAAATGTAATAAAATTATATAAAATAAAATAAAAAAAACTCTAAATTTTGATTTTTTTTTTAAAAAATCATTCCCCCACACGCCATATAAAGTACAAAAAGATAGATTTTGCTCATTGTAACAAAGCAATTCTGGCAAAAAGGTTTTTCTGTAATTTCTGGCAAATAACTTTCAACCAATTTGGAGCGATTTCTCAGACGGATTTAATCTCCGCTTACGCGTTATTAGCGCGAAATATATCGCGCGTAAACTCTCCTAAATTGGCTTAAATGGTAATCTTTAAACCTCCATAACTTTACAAAAAACGATCACATTTAAAATACCGGTATATATAATTTTTTGTTCCAAAACTTGTAGAAAGTGACGGAAAAATGCTGTTTGTTTTTTTTTAGAAAAATGCCGTGCTCGGGGAAGCTGTTTCTTTTTTGTCTACAGATAACTTCAATTTTTAACGCCAATTTTTGGTAGCAAAAAAAATCAGCTCAATAATTCAATAAAAATTGAAGTTGGGCTCATTTTTTTAAATTATAACGTTTCCAAATTGCTCCTTTGCCCGATTTTGGAAATTTAATTTTCGATCCTATGTGAAATGTCTTTTGAAATAGCTTATAAGAAAAGGTTTTATTCTCTTTTTTTTTAAATACTTCATAATTTCGTGATAAAACTTGGTCTAAAAGAGGCCAAGACTCGTTTTTTTCCACATCAACATAAACAAGAGAAAATTGGTTCAAGTGGTTTTGGTCTAGTTTTAGTCTTTTTGAACCGTAATATTTAACACAACAGCTTACTTATTTCAGAAAAAAATAATAAGCATTAGTTTCCGACGCTAATTTTAATTCTACTTAACTTTTCATTATTTCTTTAACTAAAAAGATACACGCAATGGAGATGTGTTTTAGAAACCATGATAATGGTTGATTTTTTTCTGATTGAGAAAAAAAGATTTTTTTTCCAATTGCACAGAGGATAATTGAATTTCAAAATTTTAAGAAACCGTTCCCATTAATTTTTTGTTCCAAAACTGGAAGAAAGTGACGAATTAAATGATGTTTTTTTTTAAATCCTGTCATCGTGGAAGCTGTTAGTTTTTTTAAGATAAATTCAATTTTTGTACCACCAATTTTTGATAGCAAAAAGTTTCAGCTCAATAACCTATTAAAAGCTTAAGCTAGATTCACTTTTTGTAAAATTAAACCAATTCGACCAATTTGAAATTTCTAACTTGCCCGATTTGGAATAATTAACACGTGTTACAAGCGTTATTCACGCTTGAGCGGTGAGTTAATTCTACTGACAAAAATCATTCACAGTTGAATCGGGGCAAGCTGATAATTTTTATAATATTGTATAGATTGTTATAGTATAAATTATTAGGCTTATAAATAAAAAAATGCATCGTTGTGCTCTTTTTGATAGCGTTGTAGTAGAAAGAATGCATTGAACGATGAAAAATAAATTTGTCGAAAAATTCACCAACTTGCGCGGACGAAAATTATTTAATTTTGGTAAAACCTTGAAGAGCATCCTGATCCTTAGAAGATTTTTCCTTGATACTAGTCCTTTTGTGGTGCCGACTTTCGTAACGAAATTATCGGAATATTTGTGTTCGGGGTGGGTTTTTTTTCTTCAAACAAATTCGACTTATCAACTAACCATTTTTGACTGAGTTTTTGTAATGTCATTCAAAAGGTATTGTTGTCCTGAACTTAAATTTGAAAAGACAATTCACCTAAGATCAAAACTGAAAAGTTTTTTTTTTTGATTTGAGATTTTTTGTGAATTTAATTCCCCAGACAGCACATGAAATACAGAGTGGAAGTTTTCGCTCCTAGTAACAAATCAATGTCGGTAAAAAAGCTCCCTTCAACCATTTTGAAACGATTTCTAAGGCGGATTGAAATTCCGCTGATGTGTTAAAAGCGCGAAAAATATCACGCAACAATTTTCCCAAATTGTCCAAATGGCAATCGTTAAGTCCCCATAACTTTACGACAAAAGATCGCAAGTAAAATATCTTTTCAAAGTTAAGCTCAGGACAACAATACCTTTTGAATGATATAAAATAAATTCAGTCAAAAGTGGCTAGTTAGAAAATCGAAATTTGTCTCAAGGAAAAAACCAACTCCAAGCACAAACATTCCAGTACTTTTGTATCGAAAGTCGAAACAATTATGAACCAATTTTTAAAGAGACAAACCACAAAAAATTGCATA
>NW_026971120.1:0-16456 GCF_963678635.1 Symsagittifera roscoffensis
ATGGAGTCCAATATACTGACATTTTATTTATCTTAAGAGCACTGGCTGCTTTACAGTTGAACAGAATTGAACACTTAAAGTTTTTTCAGTTCTACTGTTCAAGGAAAACAAAAAGTGGATGTTCTAACTTGTAACAATTTTGAGAAAGTAGGAAAAAAATTTAAAGCTCAGTTTTTGAGATATCAAGATATTGGTTCTTCTTCACAAGAGCTCGAGCCTTCGAAATTTTTTTTTCGCCGATGAAGATCTTTTTTGTGTGATTAGAAAGTTAAGTTAAAACGTAAAACCATAACAAAAAATTGATAGAGAGACAAGATTTGCTTACTTTGGTGGTACTTTAGTCCAAATCCTTCAACTTTTGAAGAATTTGATCTAGTTTGTATAACTGAGAAGTAGATTGGAGGCGATATGAGGGGGAAGGGGGTCCGGGGAGTAAAACAACCGGTCTCCCAGATATAACTAACCTTGGGTATAAAGTTTTGTTTTTCGGAAAATTGGTTGGAGCGCGTTATCTAACTAGTGTTTATCTGTGGTGTTTTTGCACAAAAACTGAGATTTTTTTTTCAAATTTTATCAAAAATGCATATTTTTTATTAAAAAAACTTCCAAAAAAATGGTTCGATCCAAGATTGGCTACAAGTTGTTTTTCCTAGTGTTCTAACTACTTATGCTCGATCTGCTGAAACCGACTGAAACGTCGAAAAAAAAATCAAGTTTTTGAAAATAAAATGACAAAGGAAGTATAAAACTAAACCTCATTGTAGATCAAGTTTACCGTAAGTTTTTAGTTAATTATGATTAAAATATAAATGACATGATATAATTTTATTACATAGGAACAGTTTTCATAAATGTATTGCAAAGAATCAGTTCTTAAGTTCCAATGGAACTGCATGAATTTCATCCTCTTGAACTTGTTTCCGAATAAAAATAACTTAGTCTTTTTTTGTTTGATCATAAATGACCATATTAATTTTGCTCTGGTTGGCTTCAGTTCTGTAAATAAAATTTGAGTAGAAAAGTTAGTGTTTGCAGAACCAATTTCATTTTCGTTTTAAAAAATTAGTTCAATTGATACAACTAAATTTTATAAGAAAAGTTCCTTTGAAAACTTTTACCAAAAGCAGAACTGAAGAGCTGGGTTGTTTTCGTAGTTCTGTTTTCGAAGCTTTTTTGATCATAACCAACAGACTTGCTATTAAGATGTTCTTTAAACTCAACGTGAAAATACACCCATATTTTCTCAATTTTTAAATGCAATATGTGTTTTTGTATTCTATTTTGAAAGATTTAACTGGCCGCAGTTATTCTTATTTAAACTTTTTGATTAACTTCTGACAAAAATCAAGAATGGAAAGAAGTTATAAGTTTATTTTGCGAATTTATTGATATTTAATGATCACAAAAGTTGTTTTTTTGCAAACAATGTTACAGTAGCAACTGAGCAAGAGTCTTTTTTCTGCCAGTTGTAAACATGTACAAAGTACAAAGAAAAAAGTAGACGATTATAGCACTAGTTTAACATCTACCTGCAAATTGTTTGTTCAATTGATACTAGTTTATCTATAACCTCCCCTGGACTGTCTAAAGTTTCATGAATAATTGAGTTCAAAGGGCAAGCCTATATAAAAACAGAAAGCAACAAAAACATTAAAATCGGCAAAAAAATCTTAATTAAAGATGTTGTAGATGCAAAGGAGTGATACTGATCAGCTACCAAGAAGTTCTGCATCAATTTCATCTACATTCTTGTATCATTTTAAACAATTTTCACCCACTTTGTCAAAAAAAATTTCTTTGGATTTGAAAAATCACTTATTAACAATGATCTGAATTTTAGTATAATTAACGTGGTATTGTTTTTTAAAATTGTAAATTTTTCATAAATTTTGTTGATTAATGAGAAAAAATTTAGGGAGATTTGAATCATGGAATTTGCTCAAAAAACTGGTTTTGTTCTTAAACTCAAGTCGAGCGGTACTGAGATGGTTTGTTTGCACAGCAAAACGTACTTTACAATCAAAGAACATGATGATACATTTGAAGATCTTATATTTTCTCTAGTATCATTACTCATACAGTCATCGAAGCTCACAAGTCTGCAATTGAGTCTTGTGCTCGTTTAGCTAGCAATAATTAACCGATAGTTTTTGAGCTGAGACTAAGTCAATCTGATTTTTTTTGAGAATTTTCTGAAATTTTTTTGCCCAATGCAGTTATCAGGTTAAATGGTAACGAACTTTTTTGAAAGTCAACTTGAATTGTAAGTTTTCTCGTAGGAATCAAGCAAGAAAAATTACTTTCACGCTTTTAGTTCTGTGGTGTTTATTGAATACAACACAACTTATTGATGTTATCACACGGGGGAAGATCGGGGTTGCAGAATTAGAGAAAAAACCTCAAACTATTCCAGAAGATTGATTTTTTTTTGTAATTTATTACAAGATAGCTGATAATGAGTAGACAATTAGGGCATGATCAAGGTTGATTGTAATTGTTAGAACCCTAATGAAAACTATCATAGTTGTAATTAATTCAAAAACAAATCAAAATTGAATGCTGCTCCTGTCCGCGCTTCCGCTCAATCCCCCCCGTGCTAAGGTGGGTTGCTTAGGCGTGATGTATTAACTAGTTAGGAAAATTTGCTATGCAAAAAATTACAAATATCTTATTCTTAATCAAAGAAAAAACAAACAAAAGTTGAAATCTTTAAGCAAAGTTCTAAAAACATTTTTCTGGGACATTTTTTAAAGTGGTATAAGACAACGAAAAGTTTGTAAGAATATTGATTGGTTGCTTTTGACGATAAGGAACTCAACTTTTAACGCTTGCGTAACTTTTAGAAGGGTAGAAATTGTTCATGACTTATTTTTGGTTTCAATTTTGTTATCAAAGTTCTAAACTCAATTTTGTTTGGCAGTTATCAAATGTAATTTTAAAAATCAAAAACGACAAAATCATTTCTGATGCAAAAACTTAAGATATTCGGAATCCTCAGAGTTTATTTTTGATCAAACATTAAAAGAGATAGAGTCAATTAAGAAGCATATGTTAAAGCTTTCTTTCCTTTGTTTCTCTTTTGTTTGATAGCCTACAAAAGCTGAAATCCTGTAAAAAATGTGTAAACAAAAAACTCGTTATAATCCAATTTAAATTGTTAAAAATCATTTTTTTTGTTACTCAAATCCGTAGGAATTGCAAACCAATAAACTTCGACTAAAAGGATTAAAATCGATGTAGAATCGAGTGAAATTGATTCTTAAGCTACGTGTACGTCTTAATCTAAATCGATTTCAAATCAATTCAATTAGTAAGATCTCTGCTATATTATTTCTATAAAATGAGTCGAATCCATTTTTTGTCAGTACGAGTAGTTACAAAATTTGTTCTGAAAAAAATCTGACGATTTGTTTCTGTGACACTTTTCTTTAACACATTATGAACCACATGAAAGAAAAAACACTAAATTAAAAGTATATAATTTTGAGCCTTTAACTTTCCTCTGGTTGCAAACCTTCATTTTCGTTTTCAGCCTCGTGAAACCATTGCTTGTTATCAAATCTATTCAGATTAAGAATAGATATGAGCAGGACTAAAACTGTAAAACAAACAATGGAGTACCGTCATGTCAGAAACTAAAAAACCTGACTTACAAACGATGTATTGATCTCAAGATACTCTAAGAGAAGCTAATAATTCAGACTTTGTCATTTTGCCCCGCGACTTCCTCATAAACTGGAGTTGAACTCCTTTCAAACACCCTTGATGCAAAACTAATTTTTAAAGCAAACAACATAAAATTGAACTCATATTAATTAGACATGTGATTCATCCTTCTTAAAACAATCTAAAAACTACTAAAAAAAAACTGTTCTAAAAACACAAAAACACTGGCCAAAAACACTAAAAAATATTTCGAAAGTGGAATCACAACGAGTCATAAGGTAATCCGGCGGTGACCAGGCAGTGGCAGTTTTACCATAATTTTCCAAAACAGAAAGATTTAGTAAAAGCGAATGCAGAAACTACCTTTAGCAATCGAATGACCCAAAACTGAGGTTTTGAGTTTTGAATTTGGTTTTGAACTGTTTAAAAGTGCTTTGAGTAAAAACACTGATTGCGGCATGCAATTTTTGAGAAAAAAAAACTACTAATCACGAGACTTTTTCGGAAAATCATTGAAAAGATTGGGAGATGCCACAAACACAATTACAAAAGTTCTTAGCGGAGCAAACGTTCTTTGAAATTATGATGTTGCTTTTAACAAAAAAGTCTTGTACTAGAACTTTTGAAATTTCAAAAGCATGATGTAAAAAAATCTACTATGAGAGATTTTATAAAATTCCTTCATGTTATCGAACAGAAAAAAAACGTTTAATTTTAAGGAAGAAACTTTTTAAAAAAACTTGACTTGAATCAGAAACCAATCCAAAAAGAAAAAATCAAAACCAAAGTTCTTTACCATAGATAGAGAAAAAGTTGGATTATTGTCACACTATCTAGACACGGAACCGAAAATTTTACTACATACGCTTTTCAAAAACACCTTCTCTCGTTAAACTCAGCGATTTATTAAGAAGAGCCTGATTTTGGAGTTTCACTGACCAGATCCGTGAGAATCAATTGTACAGCAAAGTATGTGTAACAAAAGCTGCAGCTAAGACTCTAGAAAAACAACTTGTTTAATTCAGATCATTTTCATGGTTATCAAAATTTGTTCAATATGTTACATTGCTTTTTGTAGCGCTCTTTCTGGCTAGTGTCGGTTCACAAACAAAAACCGATTCACCTACTTACCTCGAGCCAGTCTGCCGTTGAAAAGCGAGGAAAAACATTTAAAAAAATGACTCTAAGAATTTTTTCTTAGTCTTGACCATAACAAGCTCAAGATAGTTTGTTTTAATCATCTGCCTTGCCTTTTTCAATGCGCTTCAAAAAAAACTAGTGTTTTTCTTGCTTGGTCAAAAACAAGGAACTATTGGCCAACCCAAAATGGGACTCCAAGTTTATTTCTTAAAATCGTTAGATGAAAGTAACAGACTAAGAAATTGCTGTTCGTGATTTCACGAAAACAGCAAACTGTGACTCCACAAAAGTATTGACCGAATTCTGAAGATTTTTCCATCGATCATTGGTTTCATTTTGAACGTTTTTAGTTCATCTGGTGTGAGTGCTCAGAAAAACCCTTTACCTTGCAAAGCTGCGCATTTATAAGGCAAAAGCGCTAATATTTTTCTTAGTTTGACCCTATCAACTTTCTTAGTCATGACAGAAGATCTAATCGTATGTGACACTGAAAATAGCTATTGTCTATGATACTGATGACAGTAAAATCTTGTACAATTTAAAAAGTGCCCAGATTCGAGTGGTTTAAAAACTACTAGATTCTCCATTCCTAAACTAAATGATCAAAACAAATTCAGACTGTACCACATGCCAAAGATGCGGCTAATTTAATAAATAATAGCCATGAGTATTAGCATGAGTTATGCAATAAGTTTTTTTGTTCATGTCAAAATACATTCAGAAAAATTTTTCAAGGGGATTGTCAAACTAATTAAGACCTTCAATTCTACTTGATCAAAAGCTAAAAACTCTTGGTTGGGTTGATGCCGATACTTCTATGACAATATAACTGTTATCAATTTTCAAATCAGTTATGGATACTTTTGCTAGGTTCATGACTTGATTTCGATATTTAGTATGCTTGAGTTTGCTTTTTACCTCATCCATATGGCGGTTTCTTTTTTCTTTACAAGGTTTTTTTAGATAATTTTAGCAATTTTGACGCCTGGTTAAACAAAATTGGAAATCTCGCTCATCTTTTAAACTCTTTATTTAAAAAAAGGCGTTCCATTTTTTGAGTTTAAACTTTTTTTAAAAATTATTTTTTCTCTGAATGATTGATGTCGTAAGAAGACCCTCGATTTAATGTGACTTCGAAAGCCATAACAAAAGATTAATAAAATAGGTGAGAATAATTCGCTGAATTTTATTTGTATTTGGAGTCAAAACTGATCTCTTTTGTTATCACTGGTTGGTATTGGAATACAATGTGCAATCGAATAGATTATTTTAGTATTCAAAGGTATCTCACACAAAAAAAACTGGGTATCCTTATTTTTGAACCAAATCTTCGTTCGACCTCAGAGCATGTATCATGAAAAATTGAACAAGTTCTTCACCTCAGTATATAATTGTTTATTACTTTATAATTGCTTCAATAAATTTTCTATTGAATCATAATGTTAACTTTTATAACACTTATGATAGCTGCAGAACAAGCTCTACTTGAAAACACGGAAATTTGAGGAAGAAATTAATGGAAAACTCTATTTAACACAAAAACTGGAGCTTAAAAAACACTGAGTTGCTGAAAATATTTAGAAATGTGGTCTTAACAATTTCCTATTGTTTTTAGTTTTTTTCTAAACTTCTTTTAAAAAACCTCGAGGTTCATAGATTTTTAAAAGTGTCACAACTAACCCGGGTTGCTCTGCTAATAAACCTCGAAATTTCTCTGAAATTTTTTTTTAATTGGCGTTCGCTAAATGAACCAGAAAGTTTGTTGAACCACTTGCTACTTTTGGAAATAGCTGAATGTACAAACATGATTTAGAGAGCACCTAAGTTAAGTTTGAATTCAATCATTTTTTGGTTCTAACCTTGACAATGTCTTTGACATACGGCGTGACGCGTGAAGATAGCAGCTTTATATCTTCCATTTTACAGTTTGCTGCGTTGAAGCTTTCCCATGCCATATCGCCTAACTGTAGAATGGAAGCTCTCAAGGATTCGGGATCCCGTATAATTGAACTTTCTTCATCACTTTTTCCAGTAGGTTCCACGGCCAACGAAAAATCACTCTTCGCAGTGACCAGAAGCAGCTGTCCCATCAAACAGATTGACATTGGCACAGGTGAAATTAAGGGAGCGTAATCCAGAGGAACTGCCAACATTAGCGCCATGTCCTCCTAAAATCGAAAAGCTATCATCTCCAAATTATAATTTTATATTAATTCGATTACCTGATTACCCGATGACAATTTCCGGCTCTAGCTCTAAATTTTGTAGGTATTGTTTCGTAACAGTCGGCTCAAAGTAAACTAGTTGATGGAACAAATGGTCCTCCGTGTGAAATATTACTTGAGTGTTTCCTTCAAACAACATCGAGTTCCCTTCGAGTTAACAGTACGTGGAAACCTTTTCATAAACATCAAGCATTAATCCTGCCGCATCGTGCAAAATAGCAAGCAAGTGTTAAATCCTGGTTTCAACCAAATAATTGTTCAAAGAGAAGTTATCTTTACCAATGAAGCCATGAAGGTCTAAATTTTTTTATACGGCTGTTAAAAAGGCTAGTAGAACTAACTACAAACAAAAAGTATTCAAACGATTGGAAAAAAGTTCGTTAATTACAGTTGTCCGAAAGACGTGTAATTTTCGTTAATTATTCTAAATCAATTGAAAAAGCGTTTTGTAACTTTGTTAGTTGTTGCTTCCATCATCTATCCGACTTGTCTAAATTCAATCCGATAGCGTTGAAACTAGCATTGCTGAAACTATGTCAACTTCTCTAGATATCTGTGGTTGATGATCAATTAAACCACCCAAAGCAGTTTGATAGTGTAATAAAATTTTGAAACTTTCTGTTTTTTCTCCGCATCTTCACTGACGGACTTGTTGGTTTGTTGTGAAATCGAAAGAGTGGTCATAAAAAAACCAAGAATCAGAAAAATTAGATCGCTCACAGGAGCAAATATTTTTTTTAGTATTGCATCAAGATGCATCTAAAATCAACTCAAAAAATTAATCTTTGTATCTTAACTCGATTATTTTCTTTGATTTTTCCTTTCTTCTCTCCAGAAACATTACCAAATTGTCATAACTTGAATTAAAATACTGTTTTCCGTTAGACCCTAAATTGAAAATTATTCTGTATTATTTGCTTTGGTACATGAAAACCATCAATTTTTCCAGTTTACTCATTTCATGAACTGCCAATTATATCATTTTTTTTTTTCAACTAAATTTTAAAAACACAATTTTAGGCAGTTAAATTATGCGGGCAAAGTTTTCGGCGATATTAATTTTATACCATCAAATTTCAGTTCAAACTCACCAATCAAATTTTTGAAAAGTTTAGCTTTCATTCGCCCGAAAGAAATAAACCAAATAATCTGGTTGAACTCATTAACCAGAAAAACTAAATTAGGAACAAAATTTTAGATTGGGAAAGAATTATTTTAAGTGCCCCTCTGATAAAGTTAAGTTCATAAAGTTATCCTATGGAGGGGGTCTCTTACTCTGAAGGGTCAAACATACGTTCAAATAAAAAGCCTAGACCATTTTAAGGACCCATACTAGGGTTTCGTTGTACGTTGGGACCCCTCTCAGGATCCGGAACACAATACAAAACTAATAGCTCCAGCCAGTCACTAATTGCCCGGCAAAAAATTGACAATTACAAAAACTGGGCGTACTTTTTTATTGAAAAATTATACGTCAAGAGACGTTTACGATTTGAACCGTCACAATCTGAAACCTAAAATTCACCTGTCATTAATTTTGGAATAGTGAAGTTTGATCAATTTATAATATTCAAAGAGCGAAATAAATTGCGCTTTCAACGCGTAGGTGGTTATTTAACCTGGCCTTGAAATTGATTTCCAAACTAATTTGAGTCATGCAAGTTTTTTTAGTAAGTTGCTTAACGCTAAAAGTATCATCATGTCTTCACAGAGCAAATATTTGGAAACAGTAATTTAAAAAAAATCGAAAAATTAATATTCTTTAACATTAGAGTGCAGTTTCAGGAAATTTCAAGTCTTCATCGTGATATGATCAATCTTGTTGTTTTTAAAAAGAGTTCTACTGTTTTTGCGTAGGTGAAACAAGCTTAGCGATAAAAATAACCGAGCTTGATAACTTACGAACCTTTAAAGCAGTAGGACTATCAATTTCACTTGAGTTCGCTGCTGCAGATGAACACGGCTCATTGAACGACATTCTTTGTAACTGAAACTCAAAAAGAATTTGCCAAAAGTTTGTAAATGCTAGTTTTTTTTATTTTCATCTGTTCTTGCACTTATGCAAAAATTGAAGAAGGAAAAACCGGATATCAAAAAAGCATACCGTCAGATTACCATTTTTTTCAAATCTTTTCAGTCGAGATGCAAAAGGTGAATGATTTTTTTTAAAATGATTTTTAAAAACCTGATGAAAAAATGATTTTTTATAAAAATAGTTTTTTTTCAGATGAGATTAATTGCAATCATTCAAGCAGTAATTTTTTTTTCACTCAGTTACACGAGGTTTCAAGAGATTGTAAATTTATTCAAGATATCCGTAACTTATAATTGGCTCTCACCTGAAGCTTAAATTAGCGGCTCTATATTTCAACATAAAAAAAAAGTCAAAATTAACATAAAATGGCATTTGCAAAGACCACAGTGTGATTAGGACTTTTCGCGTTTGTTACAAAACAAATAGCTGTTTTTAATGAAACTCGGAAAAACGTTTTGCCACTTTTGTACAGCAAATACACAGTGTCTAGCGTTGAAATAATTGTTAGCAGCTGTTGGTGATTCCCCAGAAAATCTCGTCAGCCTTTGAGACGATTGCCCTCACATCAGAACGATTGGAATGTTTCAGCAAAATTGCAAATAAAAAAAATATTCAAGAACATTTTTTTTGCGATTTTGCTGAAACATTCCAATCGTTATATTTTCACGACAAGTGCACTTCGCAAGATATTAGAGGTATTACAGTACGCTACATCTGAGATATTGTTGATACTAACAGTAAAGTTAAAGAACTCTACTTGTAAAAAAACTTATTCAAAGCCTCTGATTGAGAAATGAACAAATAGATGAAAGCACTGCTTTATAAAGTTTCAATGTTCTGAGCTATGATTTTGGCGCTTCCCTCCTCAAGAAAATGACCCTGACAACCCAAAGCATCTCTTTGGTGCAAATTTACGACAATTTTGGCCGATGGTCTCTATTTGATTTTAAACGTCGAATTTTGGCCTGCTAATTTTCAAAAAATTTCCTATTGTGTTTTGGAAAATTGTGGTTTTCATGATATTTTGGGAGAGCTAAAAAACAACATTTAGTCATTCATATCACAAAAATTCATATATATTCTCATAGACAAGGGTAGAAGTTACGCCGGCTGTGATCAGTCCAATCCCCACTGTTGGAAACATAGGCTTCAGAAGAGCACCAAAAGTAGTGCCGAACCCACGGATCCTTCTTGGGAAACTATTTTGTTCTTCGGCTTTCTTTTCTCCTTTTTAATCTCTTGTGAGAAATTTATCGACTGCGCTTGCTGTCTGTCAATAGTTTAATGCCATTATTTTGAAGCATTTGTTTGAAGCATTTGAATTCAGTTTTGATTCTATATCTTTCTTTTCAACCTCCATTTGGCGCATATCAGTGGTGATATAAAGCTCTACTGCTATCATATTGTGAGTCCAGTTGAAAATCATATTATGTTAGCCTTCTTCGTTTTCTCGTGATTTTTGTCGTTTTGAAAACATGGAAAAACGTCATGGCTACTGGTTTATTTGAACGCTTCGTCCAACGCATTCTCGAAGTTGTTTTGTCTGGGAATTGACCAAAGAGAACTCCCTGCAATCTGAAGCCAAAAGGGACAGTTTTTGAGAGCTAAATCAAAAAAGATAAATTATTTTCAAGCAATTTTAAAGGTCAGTTACAAGTTCGGCTAAGAAAACTGAATATTGCTGACAGGTTGGTCTATGCATCTATCAGCAAAAATTTCTACAAGACTCTCAGATCTTACTTTTGATCATAAAGATGCACGTCAATAAAGTCAGCGACCAGAACAATGTGTTATCAGTAGTATCCAAAAGTCACAAAAAAGAGTTCCAGTTGGCAATTAAAAATAGTTCATTGGTTGTGGAAGAAACCCAAAAACCCTGGTACCGGAAAATTTGCAGAAAACTTTCCAAATACAGCTACGCGACAAAAAACGCGAATCGGAATTTTTTTTTTGGAATATTTATCAGAACGGTTTTGAACTATTTTGTGGCTAGATGAACCAATAACATTTTAAGCATTCCTAGATCTAAATTGATTTAACGGCAAAAATGAAAAAAAAATGTTCCTCGTATCTTGAAGAACTTGGTTGAACTTTTTTAATCAAAATTTCGGAGAAAATGCAAATCAATATGCATCCATTCAAACATCGCTGTGCTACAAAAAAATTTTGCAGGGTACGGTTCACCAAAAAAAGCAAAAAGAAAGAGAAATATTCATCATAATTTTAATTTATGCTCTGGTATCATCAATCAAAGCACATTCAACCATGCAAGTTTAAAAAAATTTTATTGCTTTACAATCAAGATGAACAAAATATCCCAAATAAAATGATTTTGAATTCAGTTGAATCGATTTTTTGTTCCGACCATTGAAAATGGGGATAAATTTTGTATTTGGGTGAGTTTTAGTTTTTCTTTTTGATTTTCATGCAAAATCAGCTACCATAAATAAGCATCAGTCTCAGTTTAGCGAGGGGGCAGTGTTATATCATATTGAAGCCTATTTAGTCGTGATACGAACGACATTTGAAAATTTCAAAAAGTTTTCCCAGTGTTGAGAAAAAACCCGTATGAAACTTTTGGTTTCTCGTCTATTTTCGAGCAAGTGAGCAGACTTACGTTAGCTTATTTATGCTTATTTTCCCTCTTGAATTTTTTTAAAATCATATTAAGTTGTTTTTGGTGTTTTTAGCGTCATCGTAGAATCCAAAAATTCAAAACTTGCGGAAAAAATTTAATTTTTTTGTGAATTTTTTGTTTTTCTTGTTATTTGTCTATAAAAAAAGTTCAAATTTTGCAATGTTTACAATGCATATTCAACATTTTGACAAATTGCATATTCTGCAAGGACTGATAAAAATGCCTAACCTCTACTTTTTGCTCAGTTCCTTTATCACACCACGCCGAAAAACGAAAAAAAAATGCAATTTTTTAAGACTTTTCCAAACATTCTGTGATACTTGCACAGTAACCGGCTTCCTTTTTTTTATATACCTTGATCAAAAAATCGTCCAATGCTTCATTATTGTAATTAGAAATTGTTCACACTAACAGCCATAATAGTTTGTCATTCAAATTGGTACTTCAAAACACCTTGTGCAGGATTCCATGCACGAGTGCACCCAACTTATTTTCCAAAGCCGTTTTCTCTGCTTGAAATGCGGTTGGACCTATGAGTTTAAAAGTTTTGAGTTCAATATTTTGAAGTGCAAGTCAGATGATCAATAATTTTTTCAATTTGTTGATTGTTGAAAACTAGGCTTAATCTTGACTTAAAGTTTAAGGGACTTCACGAAAATCATTTGTTTGTCAGGCCGGGTAACTTGAACTTAGCGATGACGCTCACTGAACACGGAAAAAGTAGGAAGATATTCAAACACTAATTACAGGCACTATACGTCATGACATGGCTAAAATTTTAATTAGCTTGGTCAGATGTCATTTTTAGATTTTTGTTCCATACCTCAAAAAATTTAATAAATTGATTGAAAAGATAAACGCAATAAACGCAGAGCTGACAGTTTATTTTTTCAAAACCGTCTATTATTGTTCCGCCCATTGAAAGAGGGGAAGAATTTCTTGTTCGGTTGTGTTTTAATTTTTTCTATTTGTTTTCCACTCAAAATCAGGTACCACAAACAAACATCGGACCGGGTGATATATCATTTCAAAGCCCTTTCAGTCGTGATTCGAACCACAATTAAAAATTTCAATAGACTTTTCTCGTTTTCGATTTTCAGTCTAATTTCGAGCGACGAAAGCCCGTGAGCATTCTTATTTATGCTTGGTTTAGGACATTAATAAATGTGCTTATTTTCGCTTAGCTTAAATTTAACTGGAAAAAAGTTAGTTCTGAGATTTTTTTGTCATTTTGGGAACCAAAAATTTCATAAATTTAAAAAATTTCTGCAAAGAAAAAACTTGAAAGTTTTGATTTTTTTTTTGAATTTTTTTTTAGTTTTTTTGCTTTTTCTTGTCTTTTTTTCAAAAGCTATTTTTCTGTTTGCCTATAATACTATTATAAACCAATAATCCTAATTTGTAGTTTTACGGCAGAAAAGACTACACTATTTTGAAAAAAAAAACATCTTTTTTTTTCAAAGATTGTGGTCTGAACATTCTGTGCTTTTGCACAATAACCGATTAACCTTGTTAAAATTGGTTTACAAGCCAATTTATGTCATTTAGGACTAAACAATTCCAAAGTATGATGAGTTACAAAAAAGTCAAAACAATCTGTTTCTATCACGGCGATTAGAATGATAACCCTATTTAGTAACCAAACTATGTAACTTTTTTTCCAAAATGGAAAGAAAAACCAGAACGCAACTAATGGGAAATGAACATAGAGAACTTAATTTCACTTTTAATAAAGGACTGTAAAAATGGATAACGTAAAAATTAGTCTAAGAGTACCTTAAAAAGTAAATTTTTGCTTCATATAATTAAGAATTTTATGCTAATCTGAGCAACAAATAGCCATACTTTGTTCATCTAAAAATTGATTTAACCTTGAATTTTTGACTCCGCATGAAAAGCAACTTTTTGTTAAAAAACGCATGAACATGCTCGAGCTCGTTATCGCGGCAAGCAACATGATAAACTATGGTGACTTGGCTATCACATCGATTTATGATTTTCATCAGAAGCTACAATCAAAACAAGGAAATATTTCATAAGATTTACAAAGAGGCAAGGGTGAATTTGATAATTCATACAAGATTAGTATTGAGCTCTAAAGACTTGGAATAAAATGCAAAATTGAGAGTAGTATACATTGGATAAAAATCCCTACCCCTTTCTGACCATCATGCGATAAGATAGGGAGTTGAAAACAGGTCATGAAGCTATAACTTTTTAGGAACAAAAAGTTTTTCCATAAATAAAAGCAGAGGTTAGTTATGTGTAAAAATACAACGGATCAAAGCTTAACTTCCAGATCGTAAGTTTTCAAAAAAGGGAAACTTTTAGTTTCGAATTAAGTCGCACTTTTTATGATAGCCATCTTCAGAAAAAAATTGAAACTGCTCAAGTTGAAAATATATTTTCAAGATATAAAATCGAAAACAAAATGTTAACAAACCTTTAAATTGGCAGAGTTAATGGCTGAGCTGCTGCAGAGGAATTGAGGAATTGAGCACGCCAATTTTCATCATTCAACTGAAAGATAAAAGCTAATTTGCTGTAAGAGTTTCTGATGATAATTACAGTGACACGGCGGAAATGTTTTCAAATATGCGGTTTTTAAATATTGTATTTCTTCTAATAAGAGGCTAGACAGACTTATAATACAGCGTTTGGTTACATATACATTTTTTCAAAATCTTTTGAACAAAATCAAACCCAAGCTTAAGATAATTAATCGCAATATTCATTTCTTGTAAAAAATCTCTAATGGACCTTAAAATCAGCTGAAGCTCAGTCCGGCCAGCAAACTAACTGTGACAAAGTTCCAATTAAACTCGAGAAAGTTGTGTCTGAACGGTTGATAAAAACTTAGGAGGTTCTTGATAGTTCGTGAGCTAATTTGTTCGTTCTTTATCAGACGAGTGCACATGACAATTGTTTAAATTATAATTGATCAATGACTTCAATTTGGTTTCTCTGTTAATTGAGTTGGGAAATAGTAGAATACAGTAAAAGTTAATCTAAAAAGTCAGTTTTTCAACACTACACAGGATATCACAAATAATCTGTAGATGTATAGTACAGATTCAGCCATTTCTGAAATCACACAAGATGATCGGTGATTGAGCACTTAGCTTCATTGGCAGCAGCAGGTTGAAGTATGTTGTTCCATCGGTCTTTCAGACCGCCTTGAGCACCCGGAACATCATCAATTGCTTCACAGACGCCAACCAAAGATGATCTCAAATGAGACTTCAAGTTAGACGCTATATCACAAATCGATCTCCTCAAATCATTTGCCCTTTGAATCTGTACTTTAGCAATGCCCACTTTTGTTGTTTGCTTTCTTAATTCTGTAAGTTTTATTAGCTCATTGTCACGTAAATTTGTCAAATTTGTCCTAAAACCGTAAATCGCTTTTTGTATGTGAACAAGAACCATGTGTTTCACAACGAGTTCAGAAAAGCAATCATTCAGTATGGCACGTGCAATTTCGGAGAGTATGATTTCTCTGACACAATTTTCCACTTCTTTTACACAGCGCTTAATTTTGTCTGAGTTTTCCATTTTTGAAATCCCGAAGCCAACGGTGGAAGTGGTGCCGCCTGCAACCATTCCGATCCCCAATGGAGGAACAAAGGGAACACGAATAAACCAAGAATGGCCACACCCACTGATCCTCCTTGAACAATGCTTTTGTTCTCGTGCTTGTTTTTCTCATTTTCAATCTCTTTTGAGTACATTGTCAACTGCGCTTGCTGTCTCTCAACAACTTCTTGCATTTTTTCTATGTTTGAGACAATTGAATCCAAATTTGTTTTTGTATCCTGTTTTTCAATCTCCATTTGGCGCAGGTCGGCTGTGATGTCATGTTCCACTGCCACCATATCTTGCGTCAAATTCGAAAGGAAAGATACGTTTGCTAGCAAGGTTTTCTCGAGATTTTCAGAATTTTCAGATGCAGCATCTAAATTGATATTCTGCAAAACGTCATTGTTGCTCGCTTTCTCCAGCGCTCGTTCAAACTCAGTTTCAAACTTGTTTATCCGTGAATCAACCAATGAGATTTCTTTGCCCCCAAAAGCCATCGCTGAAGTTCTACAATGCTAAACAAATAAGAAATTTAAAATTTGGTTGGATTTTTACTGACATATGCATGGATTGAAATGTAAAAATTACTCGAAACTCAAAATACAATTTTAGAAACATTCAAAAGTTTATGCACGCACTGCTGGCAAATCCATGTATGAATCTCTCAGCGAAAATTGCAATATATATATATATATATATATATATATATATATATATATATATATATATATATATATATATATATATATAAATCGTAATTGCTCATAATTCGCTCCGTAATTTATTTATATCCGCATTATATCCGCAATTGACATATATCTGCGACATTTCTGTTAATGACCAATGTATGTTTTTCTGTCAAAACTTGATAGGCGGGTTCTTGCTTTAATTCTTGCACCTGCGTTTATAATTGTTGATTATTCTTGATTATCCGCATTTAATTGATATCCGCATTATAATCGCAATTGAAATCCCATTATATCCGCAATAGTCAAATCCGGAAATCGTTTGTCAAACCCAGTTATTTGTCTTCGTTCAGAATTTTTTGAATTTTGTTTTGGGAGCAAAATTTTTTCTATTTTTTTTTTATTTCTTTGGACTTGCCAAATTGAACCTATTAATTAAGTCAGTTGTGATAAATTTCTTTTTATAGGAGTAATTCTGTTATCAACC
>NW_026971121.1:0-19312 GCF_963678635.1 Symsagittifera roscoffensis
AAAAATTGAGCAATCATTTTTTCGAAACTAAAAACTATTGTCTAAAAATACATTCAATTTTTATAAGCATCTCAGTAGATCTATATATATATATATATATAAACCATGTATGATTAGAAACTGAAGTTGTTTCATAAATTAACGGTTTTGTGGAAATTTGATCACAAGCCGCTCACAAAAGAAATAAAAAATCGAATTTTTAATTCGTTAAAAAGCTTTGATGTATTATCCGGTTTGGTTATAGTACAGATACTCTACATAGTAGATTATTCTACATTTTTCTAACGAGTCTGGAGCCACAGCTAGGTTGAGGTGTAACTAATCTTCTAACTATTCTGTAATTCTGAAAATATATACACATCTAAAAACAATAACCAAAGCATATTTACTCACACGAAAGTATAAGACACACACATCTATACAAATGATCAATTATAGTTGAATCATTTGCTTATCAGTCTCTGATATATCATACACAGTGTCGCCTAAGCCCATATTTTTCTCAGCAAATAACCAAAGCCCGCTACTTTATATCAGGTTGAATTGTAAAGGATTTCACTTTAGAGTTTTTTGAATTTGTGCAACTGTTATCTATATCAAATCAGAAATTTACGTTGCACAACTGGAAACAAACACCTATATAACAGATTACAGATTAGCCGTTGAAAACCAGACATACATGGCTCAAATTTGTTTAAAGACAAACGTTTATGTACAATATTAATAATAGGATCAAAGTTTAGAAAAAGCACGATCCTGGACTGTACTGAACAATACATATAAAGGCTATTTTATTTATAATTCTTGGTATTTAACACAGACGCAACGCGCCTGCAAACAAAACACGCATTTGATTCATTTCGTTTTTTATCTTATCTCGTTTAACTCAAGTATTTTCTCTCCGTTATTTCATGCTAGTGAATTTTAAAGTTCTTGTAAAATTTCTGATTGATTCCCCTTATGAAAGCATAATTTTTTCATATAAAACTTGTCACGGAGGTTTTCTAGTCATCAAAAGACAACAATTGAAAACAAACAATCATGATTGGATCAGTATAGATCATACAATTGTTCCAATTAAAGTCCTAAATCATTAAAACTTTGGTTTGAAAGCGTATCAGAGAAGAATTGTCTTTTTACTAAAGTAAATTATTTTCTGTTTCAGCGGGTACAGCCAAACTAATGGTAATCGAAGGGCTGGATTTACTCGTCTCTCTGTGACAATTGCTGTTCAAGTGGTATCGTGAGTGCGTTCCGACATCGGATAATCAATTTAGATCTCTCCAGCAAATTGAGAGGCAAGAGTCGGCCTGGGGAATGGAGTCACCAACTCCGCCTTCTATTACCTCCTTTGCAGATACTTCGACTCCTGTTACTTCGCCTCCAGTAGGTCCTTGATGCAGTGAGCAGACACCCGAAAACAGACAAGGAGAAGCCTCATTTGCACCCAAAGAGAAAAAATTGACCAGAGTTGAACAATCTCTGCTACACTTGGAGCCTATGTAAAAGACTTTGAAGTCTATTTTGCGTTTTGGGCTGCTTCGTTGTGACAGTTGAGTTGCATTTTTTTTATCTGGTCTCATAACATTTGGTGATTATTGGAAATTTCAAACAGCGAAATTTTTCAAATTCTTGATAAAAAAACAAAAAGCAATACAATGAACAAAATTAGTCTTTGCAAAGTTATCCACAATTTGCAACTTATGAGTCCTTCTAGATAGTTCAAAAAACAGAATTAACAAAGAAACCAAAATTTACTTCTTCTAGAAAAAAAGTTTATTTTGAAAAACGGCTCAAAAATTTTTTTCGCAAAGAAGACGTTTTACGGTCTTGATGCTCTTGTACAAAATGAATAATTAGTTCAGAGGAGCATACATGAAGCATGTATTACACACGTCGCATATAAATTGATTCAGTGATTTTCTCTAGAATATTTGACAACTCCGGAATCAAAATTAGAATGATTCGAGTTATCTATATAATTTAATTTTTGTTACACTTCTAAACAGACAAACTTACTTGATACAAACTTCTGTACATGAACATATACACAAAAAAAACAAGTAAAATTTATGCTCAAACACACACACACATGTGCTTTTAAATGTATAATTTCTAGTGCTATACTTTACATCCTTCTAGACAACTCAGTTACAGAAACATTTCAGAGTTTAAACATAAGCTAATTTTTCTACAAGCAGCTATACGTTTCAAATTGTTTTGTTAAGCATAATAGACGAATTACCGTTTAAAACACGCAGACAACAATCTAATTACTTAAAAATAAACAAATACACAGATATAGCTATAAAAAAAGTTTGTGAAAAGCGCTTAAAGGAACAGATATATAAACTTTAGACAATTATACACAGCTAGACAAATGTAGGTTTAAAGTACTTGCTACAAGTGTTGTTAATGTAAAGTATCTTGTGAATTACTTTTGATGGTTTCAACCAAATGCATTAAAAAAGAAAAGAGCTTGGTTTTTGGTTGTAATTCTAGCTGCATATGGTAATTGAGCATCTAAAAGGGCTTGTTTGAACATATAAATGAATGAAAACTTATACAGAAGAATAAATAAGACTACAAAAAAAAATTATTATCAAATATGTAAATGAAATCGCAGTAATTACAAATACATATAAATACGCATACGCGCATTACATATTTTCAAACACATGACTATATACATATACATGAACAAAAACTTACATACAAAAGAATTATCTGGACTAGTTGTTCATTTACAGTTTCTATAAAAAATTTTCACAAATTTTTAAACAATGTTTGACGTTTAAGCGAAAAAACAAAAAAAACAACCTTGACTTTTTTTTGGATACAATCAAAATTAAAAACCTATTTAAGTACTTTTTAGAGCTATTCAAGCACATACAAAGACACAAACATACATAGAAAGCTAACCCAACAAATACTTATACAATGTGTCGGGTACGAAATTGGTGCTAAAATAACTTTTGATGGAACCCTGCGTCTTCCAGGCAAACAGTGATTATAATTATTTTGAATTTTTTTAGTTATATCCAGTTACAAATACATGTCTCCAATTAGTTCAATAACGATATAAATAAGAAGGCACTCTGAAAAACGTACAAAAAAACATTTGAACGACCCACAGACAATGCATATCCGCAGACAATGCATACCTACAGAAATGCAAACATCTCTAGATACATGGACTAAAACATGAGAAGATTCACAAAAACAGGTTCTTTTAAAGAATGACAAATTAACCCAGAAAAATAAAGACAATTAGTACACTGAGTTTGAAATACAATTTGGATTCTCACTATGGCTTTGCGTCTGAAACTATTTCTTTGACCACATTCATACATCATTAATTGCGTATAAACATACAAGTTTACAATTGCTAACACAAACATGTATAAACATAAGAACAAACGCACACAAAATTTGTACTAATCTAGCGTATCTGGTGAAGTATTTTAGATTGTTCTGGAACAATTAGGCGCAATTGAGTAGATTTTTGATCGCAATTGAGTTAAGTTTCAATCAGTTAGAGTCATGTTTCCGGAGTTGCTTCCAAAAAGTACATTTAAAAGAGTAGAGTACCCAATAAATAACAAAGATAACCACGTAAAAACATATATAGATACATCCATACATACTAACACAGTTACAAATAAAAGAAAAAATTTATACACAAGAGGCAAATAATAAAATTAGATTTGGACACATGCATGCTTTTAATGTATACACACCTAATATATATATCAAACATACATCAATCCATATACATGCATGCAATTTACACGTAAGTATAAAAACAGTTTACACCAACATGGAGGTCTTATGTAAAATGAAAGCATATTGTATACCATGAATTGTGTATATCTTCCACTTTTATAATCAAACAATCACATATGCAAACATCCATACATCAGTACATACCTACAAATAACATGTGTATACACTTCAGTCGCCCAAAAAGGTTGTAACAAAATTTTTCAAGAGTTTCTTCAATACTCGAGTTTGGTGTCTTCGTTGATGTGGAGCTCTTTCTCTCTCTCTCTCTCTTTCTTTCTTTTCTCTCTCTCTCTCTCTCTTTCTTTTTCTTCTTTCTATCTTCCTTTCGTTCTTGTTTTTTTCTCGCTTTCTCTCTCCCTCTCTCTCTCTGTCTCTCACTCTCTCTCTCTCTCTCTTCTCTCTCTTTCTCTCTCTATCTCTTTTTTTTCTCTCTCTCTCTCTATCTATCTATCTATCTATCTATCTATATATCTATCTATCCATCTCTCTTTCTCTCTGCGTCTTTCTCTCTTTTTTTCCCACAAAGTTCACTCTACGTATTCTATTAACTGAATTCGTTTTCATCCTACACAAAAATACACATGGGGTTATTGCCATTGAAGTTTCAACTTGGGATCCATTGGTATAAAGTTTCACTTTAGGATCTCTCTGGGAAAAAATAAATCACTTAGAAACTGTTTCGTTCAAAATTTCTGATTGAGATCTTTCTCTCTATCTCCTCTTTTTTCTCTATATCTCTCTCTTCCTCTCTCCTCTCTCTTTGTCTCGCTCGTTCTGTCTGGCTTTTGATGTATCTAGGTATCTATCTAATTAGCTAGCTACCTCTGGATCAATGAAACTTAAAAGCAGTGCATACCAGCTTCGGTAACAGCCAAAAAAAATCATTCTATGTAACGACTGAATTTGTATTCATCTTACATAAAAGAACCATTGGGGTTATTGCCATTGAACGTTCAGCTTGGGATCAATTGGTATAAAGTTTCTCAGTAGGATCTTTTTGGAAAGAGAAAAATCACATAGAAATTGTTTCGTACAAAATTTTATTTTGAGATCTCTCTCCCTCTCTCTATCTTCTTCTTTCTCTCTCCGTCTCTCTCTCTCTCTCTCTCTATCTATCTATCTCTCACTTTTCTCCTTCTCCTTTCTTCTCTTTCCATCTGTCTATCTATCTCTCTCTTTCCCTCTCCGTCTTTCTCTCTCTCTCTCTCTCTCTATCTATCTATCTATCTGTCACTTCTCTCCCTCCTCTCTCTCTCTATCTATCTATCTATCTATCTATCACTTCTCTCTCTGTGTCTCTCTCTCTCTCTTCTCTCTCCCTTATCTGTCTATCTATTTATCTATCTATCTATCTATCTATCTATCTATCTATCTATCTATCTATTTATCTATCTACCTATCTATATATCTAGCTATCTCTCTCTTTCTCTTTCTTCACTCTTCCTCTCACCGTCTCTCTCTCTCTCTCTCTCTCTCTCTCTCTCTCTCTCTATCTCTCTCTTTCCTCCTTCGCCTCTCTTCGCTTTCCATCTGTCTATCTATCTCTCTCTCTCTCTCTATCTATCTATCTATCTATCTATCTATCTATCTATCTATCTATCTATCTATCTATCTATCTATCTATCTATCTATCTCTCTCTCTCTCTCTCTCTCTCTCTCTCTCTCTCTCTCTCGCTCTGTCTATCTATCTATCTATCTATCTATCTATCTATCTATCTATCTATCTATCTATCTATCTATCTATCACTTCTCTCTCTCTCTCTCTCTCTCTCTCTCTCTCTCCTCTCTTTCTCTATCTCTTCTCTCTCGCTGCTCTGTCTATCTATCTATCTATCTATCTATCTATCTATCTATCTACCTATCTATCTATCTATCTATTTATCTATCTATCTATCTATCTATCTATCTATCTATCTATCTATCTATCTATCAATCTATCTATCTATCTATCTATCTATCTATCTATCTATCTATCTATCTATCTATCTATCTATCTATCTATCTATCTATCTATCTATCTATCTATCTATCTATCTATCTATCTATCTATCTATCTACCTATCTATATATCTATCTACTCTGTCTCTATCCCTTATCTAATTTTCTCTCCTTTTAACATAGGATCATATGACACTTAGGGAGGATCAATTTGTATATTTTTGAATCATAAGTTAAACTTAGAGATTAGTGGTTAAAAAAATGAGCGATGTCTTACGCATAGGGACCATTAGATACACCAAATGGTCACAAATTTCAACTAGGGATCTTTAGATGTACATAGGGATCATTGGTTAAACAGAAAGATCATTGGTTATTCGTGATATAAAAATATTTGGTTAAGCTATGAAAATTAAACATAGGGTAAATGATTATAAATATTTTTCATAGGCATCATTAGGTATAAATCCTTACATAGGGATCATTAGGTATAATTATTTTACATAGGGATCATTAGGTATAAAAAATTTTTTATAGGGATCATTAGGTACAAATATTTTACATAGGGATCATTAGGTATAAATTTTTACATAGGGATCATTAGCTATGAAAAATTATACATAGGGATCATTGGTTTTACTTAGGGAACAATATATATGGGGATCATCAGTTATACGTAGATTGAAAAAAGATTGAAAAAAACATATGAAAAAAAATTTTGAAAAAAAAACTTGAGATTTTTTTTTTTGAAATTTTTTTGTGAAAATTTGTTTTTGGAAAATTGTTTACATAGGGATCATTCAGTATAAATATTTTACATAGGGATCATTAGGTATAAATATTTTACATAGGGATCATTAGGTATAAATATTTACATAGGGATCATTAGATATAATCTATACCCAATGATCCCTGTAGGGATAACCCCCCCCCAATCCCAGTGTCGTATATCTATACTACTCACTTATGAGAGCAATTTTCATTCAACGAACCTGGAGCGCTAAGTTTTTATAATTAATTTATAATTAAAAAAGTAAAAGTAAACTGCGGAAGGCCAAAGATTAAATTGAAAAAGACTTTGAATCAATTTCACTTCAAATACAGTCGGTTTTATGAATGAAAAAAATATCAAAACAAAAATTCGTGGAAAAGTCTTTTCCGATTGCATTCAAAATAGGACCACAAATTTTTGTTGAAACCTATGATGTATCAACTAGCAAATGGAAATTGTGGCCACCCATCTAAGGCGTACAGATTTCTTGCCTTTAGAACCATCTTAGCGCTTAAAGATGTACTGATACATTGATTTTGAAGTTTGCTTAGACACGAAGTCGCAAAAAAAACAATCTAGAAGACTAACAATCAAAAGAAAAATTTATCTCTCCAAGTTCTTTAAAATGCTTCAGTCAAACTTTATTTTAATTACAAAAACGGGCAAACAAAAACTTTTACCCAGTTTGTAGCTGTATTTAGCATTTAATTTTTGTTACTATTTAGTTTACGCCAACAAAAAAAAATTGGTGGCTACGTGGAGCCTTCAAGTCTCCAATGATACTCGCTGTTCAACAAGGTAGCCATTTTAATAATTTTTCCGCCAATGATTAAGAACCACATCTGAACTTGCTAGTATGACCACATTTTATGTTTTCCCAGATCAACCAGAACTGATCCTTCATTATAAACATTTGCCAGTTTCAATGGAAAAACAATTACGATTGAAAAAACAAGCTCCTTAAACTCTAAAACTATCAATGTTTTTGTGTATCAGCACAACACAATAGATATCAATTTTTGTTCCCAATAAAAAAAATAGCTAATTGTTCAAGTGTGACAGCTTTTTATGATAGTTTCCTTAATCTTCTAATTTACTTTCAAACTGCTTTTTCAAAAAATGATTATTCAATCACATCGCCAAAACGCACTGTGTGTCTTAAGACCTCTCAAACAATGACACTACCCCAGTGCACGAAGAAAGAACTACTGTATTTGATGGCTGATCGAATACCATTAACACTTTTTCACCGTGGTGGGTTTGTGCATGACACAAGAACACCCATAAACAGGAAACAACCTAAGAAACAGGACAAAATGAATACCAAGCTTATAAACATTGTTTTATTAAAGTTGTCAATACTTTATTCGTGTACGACACAACAATCCTATTCATCTGATTCTGTGATAACAGAAAAAAAAACAGTTTTTTTGTGATCTTTGAAAAACTGATAACTTTTGTTAAGCTACACAGGGAAAGAGTCCGCACAATATGGAGCAAGAAAATTTCCATTGCAGTTATGATTGTCACGATGAGTTCAAGCAAAAGCACAGCAATATGGTTGCAATCCAGATTCGATGATGACCAATTCTGCAGAATTCAGAACTGAGAGTATTAAGATAAACTTCGAATGAAATTCTAGGACTCAAATAAAAGAAAAACGAACGAAAGCATTGGGAGATAACAGAAACGAAAATGATTGAAAGTGTATGTTTCAAAAATAAAAATTGAGGAAATCAGTTCATTTTTAAATACCATTTCATCATTAAATTTTTAAGTCAAATAGAATGGATCTTTTAAATACATAACTTCATAACAAGGAAAATGAGTGTTTCAATTAACTATCAATCTAAAAAGAGGGTGAGTTGTATTATAATTATTGCACATACTACACTAACTTAAAGTTTAACTTGATTTTCTGAAATTTAAAATAGAATTCCAATTGAAAAATTTCTTTCAGAATGGGACTCAATTTTTATCTTGCTTTTGGCCTGGATATTGAGAACACGCATATTGCCATTTAGGCGGACTGGTTTACTGCCTAGCCTTGAAAAGATGCAGCGCGGCGACAAAGCTTTCATTCCTTTACAATCTTAACAAAAGATTTTGACTTTTTATTTAAGTAAGGCAGGTGCAAAACTGATGTTTTGATTTATTGATTTTTTATGCTATAAAACAAATGGGTTGCAAGTGTTAATTTCATCAAGAATACAAAACAAGAGGGAAAAAGAAACAGGTGTGCAGGTGCAGATTTGTTAAAGCCAAAGAGCCTGAATCTTCAGAATACTTGTTTTCTCCACAGGTTAAGTCGAGTTGAGTTTTCTGTTTTATTTCACACCATTTTTCCCATTTTTCCTTTTCATAAAAAGTTTATTTTTTGAAAAAAATAACGTTCCAGAACTGATAAAGGTAAGATTGTAATGATTTCGTTGAAATTAACTTTTTGCGATTCAACCTAAATACCCCAATTCCATATTGGTATTCAAGACAGTTGAGTTGTTCGTTCATTTACAACCCATTTAAAACTTCATGAAAAATTAATGAACTTTTTTATTGTATCTCTTTACATAAAAATCATTTTGATAAAGCTTTAACACCAGATCGACTATGATCGATGATAACATCTGGCAGTAGTTTTAATCTTTAAATTACTTACTATGAGAAACAAAAGAATCTATCAGCGAATCATTGTTTCTTTTAGTAAACAAAGTTTTTTCATTAAGAAAATCAAAATAAAACAAAATGCTAATGCTAATTTTTTTTTTTGAAATTTTTTTGTGAAAATTTGTTTTCGGAAAATTGTTTACATAGGGATCATTCAGTATAAATATTTTACATAGGGATCATTAGGTATAAATACTTTACATAGGGATCATCAGGTATAAATATTTACATAGGGATCATTAGATATAATCTATACCCAATGATCCCTGTAGGGATAACCCCCCCCCCCCCCAATCCCAGTGTCGTATTACTATACTACTCACTTATGAGAGCAATTTTCATTCAACGAACCTGGAGCGCTAAGTTTTTATAATTAATTTGCAATTAAAAAAGTAAAAGTAAACTGCGGAAGGCCAAAGATTAAATTGAAAGAGACTTTGAATCAATTTCACTTCAAATACAGTCGGTTTTATGAATGAAAAAAATATCAAAACAAAATTTCGTGGAAAAAGTCTTTTCCGATTGCATTCAAAATAGGACCACAAATTTTTGTTGAAACCTATGATGTATCAACTAGCAAATGGAAATTGTGGCCACCCATCTAAGGCGTACAGATTTCTTGCCTTTAGAACCATCTTAGCGCTTAAAGATGTACTGATACATTGATTTTGAAGTTTGCTTAGACACGAAGTCGCAAAAAAAAACAATCTAGAAGACTAACAATCAAAAGAAAAATTTATCTCTCCAAGTTCTTTAAAATGCTTCAGTCAAACTTTATTTTAATTACAAAAACGGGCAAACAAAAACTTTTACCCAGTTTGTAGCTGTATTTAGCATTTAATTTTTGTTACTATTTAGTTTACGCCAACAAAAAAAAATTGGTGGCTACGTGGAGCCTTCAAGTCTCCAATGATACTCGCTGTTCAACAAGGTAGCCATTTTAATAATTTTTCCGCCAATGATTAAGAACCACATCTGAACTTGCTAGTATGACCACATTTTATGTTTTCCCAGATCAACCAGAACTGATCCTTCATTATAAACATTTGCCAGTTTCAATGGAAAAACAATTACGATTGAAAAAACAAGCTCCTTAAACTCTAAAACTATCAATGTTTTTGTGTATCAGCACAACACAATAGATATCAATTTTTGTTCCCAATGAAAAAATAGCTAATTGTTCAAGTGTGACAGCTTTTTATGATAGTTTCCTTAATCTTCTAATTTACTTTCAAACTGCTTTTTCAAAAAATGATTATTCAATCACATCGACAAAACGCACTGTGTGTCTTAAGACCTCTCAAACAATGACACTACCCCAGTGCACGAAGAAAGAACTACTGTATTTGATGGCTGATCGAATACCATTAACACTTTTTCACCGTGGTGGGTTTGTGCATGACACAAGAACACCCATAAACAGGAAACAACCTAAGAAACAGGACAAAATGAATACCAAGCTTATAAACATTGTTTTATTAAAGCTGTCAATACTTTATTCGTGTACGACACAACACTCCTATTCATCTGATTCTGTGATAACAGAAAAAAAACAGTTTTTTTTGTGATCTTTAAAAAACTGATAACTTTTGTTAAGCTACACAGGAAAAGAGTCCGCACAATATGGAGCAAGAAAATTTCCATTGCAGTTATGATTGTCACGATGAGTTCAAGCAAAAGCACAGCAATATGGTTGCAATCCAGATTCGATGATGACCAATTCTGCAGAATTCAGAACTGAGAGTATTAAGATAAACTTCGAATGAAATTCTAGGACTCAAATAAAAGAAAAACGAACGAAGGCATTGGGAGATAACAGAAACGAAAATGATTGAAAGTGTATGTTTCAAAAATAAAAATTGAGGAAATCAGTTCATTTTTAAATACCATTTCATCATTAAATTTTTAAGTCAAATAGAATGGATCTTTTAAATACATAACTTCATAACAAGGAAAACGAGTGTTTCAATTAACTATCAATCTAAAAAGAGGGTGAGTTGTATTATAATTATTGCACATACTACACTAACTTAAAGTTTAACTTGATTTTCTGAAATTTAAAATAGAATTCCAATTGAAAAATTTCTTTCAGAATGGGACTCAATTTTTATCTTGCTTTTGGCCTGGATATTGAGAACACGCATATTGCCATTTAGGCGGACTGGTTTACTGCCTAGCCTTGAAAAGATGCAGCGCGGCGACAAAGCTTTCATTCCTTTACAATCTTAACAAAAGATTTTGACTTTTTATTTAAGTAAGGCAGGTGCAAAACTGATGTTTTGATTTATTGATTTTTTATGCTATAAAACAAATGGGTTGCAAGTGTTAATTTCATCAAGAATACAAAACAAGAGGGAAAAAGAAACAGGTGTGCAGGTGCAGATTTGTTAAAGCCAAAGAGCCTGAATCTTCAGAATACTTGTTTTCTCCACAGGTTAAGTCGAGTTGAGTTTTCTGTTTTATTTCACACCATTTTTCCCATTTTTCCTTTTCATAAAAAGTTTATTTTTTGAAAAAAATAACGTTCCAGAACTGATAAAGGTAAGATTGTAATGATTTCGTTGAAATTAACTTTTTGCGATTCAACCTAAATACCCCAATTCCATATTGGTATTCAAGACAGTTGAGTTGTTCGTTCACTTACAACCCATTTAAAATTTAATGAAAAATTAATGAACTTTTTTATTGTATCTCTTTACATAAAAATCATTTTGATAAAGCTTTAACACCAGATCAACTATGATCGATGATAACATCTAGCATTAGTTTTAATCTTTAAATTACTTACTATGAGAAACAAAAGAATCTATCAGCGAATCATTGTTTCTTTTAGTAAACAAAGTTTTTTCATTAAGAAAATCAAAATAAAACAAAATGCTAATGAACAAAAAACTAATGAATACAGAAAAAAAAACGAGCCCGGAAAAACGCGATTTACATTGTTTGTAAGTATGAAGCATCTAGAATTCGTTTAACCTTTAAATTACTTGCTATGAGAAACAAAAGAATCTATTAACTACCTATTGTTTCTTTTAGTGAACATAGTTTTTTCATTAAGAAAATCAAAAGAAAATTAAGTCCCAAAGAATAAAAAACTAAAAGTTGCAAGAAATGCGACTTCGTTAAAGCGCGATGTACATTGTTTGTAAGTATGAAGGATCTTTCAGCAAATCAGATAAACGCTAACTGAGAAGATCAAAAACAAACACCAATGCATGAGTTTTAAAGAAACGCTTTTCTTCATAAAAGAGGCTCATGACCGATAATTCCAAGGAAACAGATACCTTCTTAAAATTGACTCAAACATCAATGAGTGTATGTCTGGTTGTATTTCTTAGTTGCCATTGAATCTTACATAGAGTCAAAAACTAAAAAACAACGACAAAACATATCAAACTTGCACTGCACATTCGAACCTGTGCAAATTAAATCAAGACTGCTCGTATCAGGGCAAAGCCCTGAAAGTTCCGACTGCCTTTAAACGTTTATGGAGCAGTATTAACATAAACTACATAAAAAAATTAATTAAAATAAAATAAAATGAATTTTTTTTTCTAAAATTTGAAAATTGTTCTATAAAAATCATCCCCCCACACGCCATATAAAAAACAACGCACTAGATTTTGCTCCTTGTAACAAATCAATTATGACAAATAAGTTTCTTTCAATCAATTTGGAGCGATTTCTAGGAAAGATTAAATCTGAGCTTACGCATTAATAGCGCGAAAAATATCGCGCGTTAATGTCCCAAATTGGCCAAAGTGGCAATAATTAAACCCTCATAACTTTACGAAAAACGATCACAGGTGAAAAATATTTTCAAATTTAAGCTCAGGACAACAATACCTTTCTAATGATATAAAAAAATTCCGTCAAAAATGGCTAGTTAAAAAGTCGAAATTTGTCTGAAGAAAAAAAACCCACCCCGAGCACAAATATTCCGTTACTTTCGTATCGAAAGTCGGAACAACAAGAAAAAAGAATGCTCGACGAAGTTGTTACATGACTCGAAGGTTTTTAATTGATCAAATACATTAAAACAAACAGCAAATGCTAGATATAGGTTAATCGATCAATGATTTGGCTCACTAATGGACAAATGAACTCAGTGGAGAAGCTTGTTTTAGCAATCTTGATCTCAGACGCACATATAGTCAACTTCTTTGTTGAGAAAAAACTAAAAACTGTTGAACTTTTAGCATAGTAGTTGGGGAACCACGTATAATTTTGCAAAAAAATTTGACAAGATTCAAAAGAACTTTGGCGACGAGTTTCGAAGAGTCATCAATTCACTTTTGATTGATACTTTTTACGCACTGCCATCAGTCAAAAAATTAAAAGCATGTAAAGGATCGTTCAACGAATATAAAGACATTGTTTTGAAAATTTAAACATCCTAGAAATCATTTGAAAACTTTAAACATCCTAGAAAACATTTGAAAATTTTAAACATCTTAATCATTATGACACTAAATGGGATACAAAATGCTTTCTCAGAAAAAATGCATGAAGTGCAAATAAATTTCAGATAACGGAGAAAAAACACTTGGTTGGAAAATTTGTCTGCTGTAAAACTTTATCAAGACCAGAGAAGATCTCCGAACTCTGGCCTCCGATGGGTTTTCGGCTCAGTTAATCAGTATATGAATTATGTACCCAACCTAACCACACAGTTTTCTTTTCTAGCCTGGCCCCTTCTGAACAAATACTTGTTTCGATTTTTTCAAAAAACAAAAATGAAAACAGACGTTTTTTACAGCGCGCTTTGAGTTTTCCTTGAACGATTCCAAGGGTATAATTGAACCAGAATTGCTGTTGCCTGAAATTTTTTGAACGCGCATGGAGTGAAATACTCATTCAACGAGCTTCAAATTATGGAAGCACTATGGGCGACAAAACTCTTGTTAATCGGGTCTGACAATGAAATTAGTAAAGATCATTTTGCCTCCTATAGCGCACTATCCACAAATTGCGAAAACGAAAATGATGCATTTCAGACTTACCAGACTGAAGGCTTACCACATCAATGGAAAAAGACGAGCTGATCGGACGAGAACCTGACGCCGGCCTACTTTTCGAAACCTTAGATTAAATTCCTTGAATTCTTGTGGTTCATTTACGCAATTTTTTAATGCTTTCATTTATCCTGATTTTCAAATCACTCTTGTTTTTACAAGTGCACATCTCAGAATTTGCGAGATAATTCTTTTTTTTTCTCTCAATTTTTCTGTTATTATATGCTTTTTTTCCACATTCGCTTATTCGTGATTCATAAAACCAGCTAAACAAAAACGCCGACATTGCAAAATTACCTCTTCTAAAAAGTTTTTGATTATTATTTATTTTGACCAATTATTTTGACCAATTATTTATTCAAGAGGATTTTAATTTTCGGGTGTGTTTTATTTTTTTTTGTTTTTTTTTGTTTTTTTTTTGTTTTTGGTGCAAAATCAGTTTACACAAAAAATCTTAGGAGAGAGTTGAGTGGTATATCATATTGAAGCTTTTCTACTCGTGATTCGATCAACTTTTAAAATTTTTCTAAAACTTCTCCAAGTGTTGAGAAAAACTGGTGTCAATTTTTTTCACTTTTTGTTCAAATTCGAGCGGAAAACGCGATCGAGTGACGCTCATTATTTAAAAATTAAATTTTTCGATAACAGTTAGCAAAATTGTGTAGGTCCGCAAATGTCAACTATCTACACGAAAGAAATGAAGAACAACAGGAAGAAAATGAAAACACCAACGAGGTGAAGGATAACGACTCAGTAGCATTCGCCGAATTCACGTCTGCAAACGGATGGTAAGAATTGCCGCAAGACTATTTCTCGGTAATGGCAGTATCTGAAGTGAAAAGCTCAGCAAAAATAACCAGAAGATTTAAACGGACTTATAGTTAAACTAAAAACAAAAACGGAGGCGATACTAACTTTTGGAGATTCGGGAAGCCCATTATGATTTCTTAGCGGAAAAACGGCACAACGTCCAAGAAAAAACGATAACTCAATAAAGGGAAGAATTATAATTGCAATAGAATCCGGGGTATGGACTATCCAGTCAGCCGCATTTATCATAGTCGACGATCGGAAAGCAAATAAAAAATGAGAAATCTATTACCACAATTTAGTTTCAATTGATAGATAAAAAACCGAAACTGTACCAGTTGAGCAAACGGAAAGTCGAAAACTCGAATTACCAAAATCAAACTATAGGTTAAAAAAATCCAAGAACTGTGAACAAGGATTGGGAAATCCAAAATAATGCGAAATAGATGCGAACACAATTCATTAAGGACGCGATCACAATTCAACAGAAAGGACGACAAATTCCGATCCACTTACAAGAAAGTACAAAAAAGGATTTAAAAATTTGTTCGACCGAAAATTGAACGAATGTTCAGACAGACAGTTTGCCAGTCCAATCGTTACAACAATAAGAAAGGACCAAACGGTCAAGTTGGCACTGGATTCTAAGAAGATTAACAAATATATATTCACAATAATAAATACCAGATGCCAAACATCGAACTGCTATACGACAATACTGCACAAATAGTGAAATTGAACAGTAAAGAACAAACACTATTCTCGTTGCATGACCTACGTTACTGATATTCTGAAATCCTGTTGTAGGAATAAATCAGAGAAAAATGCAACTGTAGCCTCATCGGGCAACGCTACTGGGACATATCTCTTCCAGAATAGATTCTACGGCCTAACAGATATGCCGGCGAAATTCCAGAAAGCAATAGATATGACGATAACAAGTTGCAATAATATATACGCCGGCTTGGATGATATATAAATTGTGACCAAATGATCACTAAAACTATATAAAGAAGCACATCTCATATGATAAATGTAAGTTTGCAGGTAAACAATTTGAAAGCTTAGAATATGACGTAGACTGTGAGGGCTTTAAACAGCTTTTGAAAAAGAACGGAGGTTATAGAAAAGTTAGCTCTACATAAAAGGTTCAAGCAATTAAAAATTTCATTGATTCAAATCAGTATCTCACACGATTCTTTTCAAACCTAGCTCAAACTGCTGCTGCACTGCGCCCACTCCAAAAAAACACATAGTAAGATGGAAACAATTGATTGGAAAAAAAAACATAACATAGCAATCAACAATAACAATATTTTAAAACTAGTATCAGTGATAACACAAAATAATTGTTTTGACCAGATGCTGGAAACCCGCGTGGTTTGCGACGCACCAACTTTCGGATTAGGGGCTGCACTCGAACAACATACCACTGAAGGTTGGGTAGCATTAGCCTACCCAGCATTTTTTTAATTCAATAGAAGAAAATTATCAGTAAACGAACACAAAAATTTTAGGGGTAGTTTGGGCAACCGAACAATTTAAGTTTTAGTTGTACGGGAAAAACTTCAGCGTTTTCACAGGCTATCAAGTTTCAATCAGCGACCTAAACATGAGTGAAAGATCAGATAATAGCCAGACTGGGCTTACAAGATGGATCGACCGATTAAACCCCTTTAGTTTTGACATAAAACATTTGGAGGGAATCGAAATGGGCTTAATAAACTATACGTCACAAAATCCAGTTGGATTGGCAATATCTCCAAGCGCGTTCGACAAAAAATTTGTGATGGTGTCAAATAACTTGTTCTCATTTAATCTGGAAATGAACGATAACTTCATCCTAAACAAATTGGCCGATCAGAATCGAGCACCATACCGACTGATCAAAAAGCGCGCGAAAACTAAAAGAACGTTAACAAGCCAAATGATATCTCAAGTCCATGCCTTCAAAAAGCAAACTTTCGAAAAATTACCCTTCACTCAGTCGACTATCAACACAAAAAACAGAGAATACAAAACTCAACAGCTTAATTCAGAAAGCGCGGACGCAATACAAAAAAATTGAGGAGACGAAACAATTATATAAGAATCAATTGTGGTTTCATCCCGGGCAATCGAATCACTAACTGAAGCAGAGAAGAAAACAGAAACAACAAGAGGCAAGGAGAATCGGACTTTGAGGAAACTCTGTCGGGGAGGACCACAACAAAAACCTACGAAAGTTCTTTAGCGCGCAACGCGAAAACCACTGACACCACCAGACCGCCAATTACACGCCCACAATCGGAGGTTAAGTACGCAAGAGAACTGATAACTTGCTCATCCAAGAATGTCATTTTTCTCTAAAATAATTTTCAACGACGACATCACAGTTAACGAAACTCAAACTCCACACAAACTAGATTGGGATCAAACAGGAAAAATGACAAGTAGGATAACAATACAACTATAACCTCTAAACGTGATACGAGAGACGATCACCCAAAGCGATTTTTCAATAGATTTGCACCATGTCTACAAATATTGCGGGAGCCCTGTGGTTCCAACACAATGCAGACAGGAGGAGCCACTGAGAAACTAAGAACCATCAACAAAGACAACGAATACTGCCCACAGCCGACAACAGCAAGCACCACTAGTTGGAAGCCATGTGATGATCACGGAGGGTGATAGTTGCGACCATGGATCAGGGAACTAACCTTGAAATCGAAGAATACACGCCGCTGTAGAGGGGAAAATTACAGAAACTTTAAGAACTCCAATTGATCTACGCTGCTAAGTTTTAAAACAAATTTTAAACCAGTAAATTTTTAAACCAGTAAAAGAAAACAACCTTCTTTTCAAATGGAACCAGAAGTCGAACCTAAGGAGGAAGTCCAACTAGATTTCACAGGAATCCTCCAGATGAATTTAATAAGGGTGCGTATATCTTATTTGCTTTAGATAAAAGGTCCAAACTCCCTGCGGATAAAACAATTTCTAACACAATGGCAGTCATTGCATTATAATCGTGCAATGTTTTATTTCAAATAGCGGCATATCAAACTAAGATATGATCAAGCACAAGAAATTGGAGCTGAAAAGCTTTAAATGTTCCATAACTCAAATAACAAAAAACTCCTTTTTTTTCTGGGCCCGTTGACGACCGTAAATCACTTGGGGTAGGAAAAAGATAGATACAAACAAAAAAAATCATATTAGGGGTCATGAGAAAGCAGATTACGACAATTCAAATTAGCATTGAGTGAGGCCGAATTTACAAAAACGTTTCGCATCACTCCGCAGACATTAACATCATCTTTTGAGGCACTCATGGGACAAAAACCTAACACTCCAATTTCATTCGTGGCAACGATTAGCTTTCGAACAACTTAAACTGGGAAACCGCAAAACGCGCATGTTTAGTTCGGAAAAATTTGAAGCAATCCCCACTGCCAGCCAAAATTTTGCAGGATCTTCAGAATTGGTCGGACGATGAAGTAGCCATGAAACTACGGCCGGAAAAGCCACCCAAACCAAGCTATGTGAACCCTGCAACTTCCTCAGACCGGCAAATACCGAAAACAGGTGTGAAAAAAGACGAGTTATAGGTAATGATTGAAAAAAGTTATTCGTAAGATATAAGGGAGTCCAAGGGAAGGTGGACAAAACAATAAAAAAAAAAGGCTGGAACAAGTGCCAAGAAAAACTATAAGAGCAGCAACAAAATTGGAAAACCCAAAAACATTTGGGCTAAAAAGACAATTGGGAAATTTCTGACATACGCACAACACATCTTGGGTACAATCACCTGGAAAACAACCGAGATAAATGATACTTGAGAAACAGCGGATTCGCTTTGATTACTAAACTTCTGATTTATGGAACATGCAGGCCATCACGGCTAAGTGATTCTGTCGCATACAAAGCCGCACGGAGAACGGACCTTGCTTGCGTTTTCAAACATCGAAAAACCGAACGCTCCTTGACGTCCGTGTTCAAGGTGGGCACGACAACTATGTTACCACGAAAGCTCATCAGGAAGAAAAAGCAGTAAAAAAACAATAGCAGGAACAGCAGGAGAGCCCAAAGAAAAGAAAAGTTTAACCAACCGGCAAGAGAACCGGAGCTTCCAAAAAGATGAAAAGACGAGGAATAAAAGGGAACAAGTAGCTAGATAATCAGCAACTCCTTACCAGTAAACATCATCAAGCGAAGAATGCTATTCAACATCAGAAAATACCAAGTGTGAAAATAATCGAACCAACTCGAAAAACAATGCGAAACACAGTCAGCCATTTGGGGGGCACTGTGAATTCCGGTACCAATAAACATCGTCGAGAAC
>NW_026971122.1:5000-67500 GCF_963678635.1 Symsagittifera roscoffensis
ATTGCTATTAGTTTTTTTAACTTATAAGTCAATAGATAGAATTATCAAAATTAATGTTAGTATTCTTTAAGAGTACAAGACCATCAATAGGCTTTTTTCTGCATTCCAAAAATTTGCAGTGATATACACATATTTATACACAATAACTTTGAAATCGCAGTACTTAAGTTTTTTAAGTTCAAAGGTTTCCGTATTTCTTTCGCAATATGGTCGACCAGGAGTCAAAACCCATCAAGTACTTGTTCACAACTCTTTCATATTTCTCTTTAGTCTTTTCTTGTGTAATTTTCGGATCAGGACCGTAGTAGTCACTCAAAACAGGCCAGATATCAGTTCCAGAAGTCATGCATCCTGCAGCGTCTTTAGAATCCCATTTAGAAATAAAATTTTCATGTTTGCCTCCACGGCACCAGGTGAAACGTGGCCTGAAAAAAATAAATGCGATGATTCGACAATGTAGACTTGTAGAAATAAGGACCTGTGATCGTGAAATGAGTGCCACCACTTTCCATACATTTGTTCCTTCATAAACAATGCTTGGATGCGTCATCAACGTGGCAACCTTGGAGTACATGTCAAAAGAATCGTGGTTGGGAATGATTCCTGCAGCAAAAAAAACTATAGTAGCGTTAGTTTCTTCCGATAAAATGTCCAAAGATGCTGCAAGTTTTTCAAGATTTGTGGTTGTTCTCCTGTGCTGCACTGCAATGTATTTTCTTTCCGAGGTGGATGGAAATATTTCATTCATGACTTGATCTGCCATGATATCAATTTCTTCCGCGTATAATTCCTTGGTCATGACCGCCGAATCAGGATATGAAGGGAACGTTGGGTCACGAAATGAGCCGAAGTCTGCAGTGTTTGCGGCTTCTGCGCATGCTGGACTAATACGTCCACCCATACTATTTATTATCGCAAAGTTGCTCGGGTGCTCTACCTCATACTCTGGCACAAGGTAATGTTTAGGAACGAGATAGCCGCAATCATAAATTTTCTCTTGCTTGGCTAGTTTTTTATACGTTTCATTAAACATCATAGAGACTGCGCAATCGTGTGAACATCCAAGGGCTTCACCACCTGCGTAAATGATGTCGTAAGGTCCTTTTCCTTTCTCACTGTCCTCGCGCGACATTTGTTGAAGCTGCTTCATGCTCCGAATGTTTCCTTCTCCTCCGTAGTCAGTCATGTTTATAGACACAATCCCTCCAAATAGAATGTCTGATTCACTGTAGCCTGCTCGATTTACTAACAGCCTTTTAAGCACCTTACAAAAAAGCAAGTCGCCAAAGTTGTATCGATCATGAGGGCCAAGCAAAATAACCTTCCGTTCTCGAAGGGTTTCATTTCTATCATGGGCATTTTCTTGTTGATGTAGTGCTGTAGCGAATGCAGTAGTACTGGTAGGGTTGTAGTAGTGTTGTAGTGAATTGTAGTGAAGACCGAATAATAATGCTGGTAAAACAGTTACCAGCAGCAATAAAAATGGTAACTTTCTTTTCGTTTTGTCAGTAATAGGAAGTTTCATCTTATCGAGATCTAAAGAATAAGCGATACCTCCAATAAATGCTATCACCAATCCAAAAACTCCCTCCTCGCCAACCTTTTCATCAAAAGCCATTGTTGCGACGAGCACGTTCAAGATGCGCTTTCCAACATTCAGAAGTGAATGGGATGAAGCATTGATGAAACTTAAAACGGAAATTGAGGCCAAATTAAAAAGTCCATGAAAAACAATTGCCTGAAAACCATACCATTCGCAAGTAAAAATCATCCTGGAGAACCTTGGAAGATTTTGAATGGTAAAAAGCAATTGTATGCAAGAAATCATTGCTCCAGCTGATGTAATTTCAATATATTTGTGAACTGCATTCACAGCAGTAGCGGTTTTTTCAGCTTCTTTTGTCTGAAAATATTTCACAGTAACATTACGGAACGACATCGAAGCACCAGAAAGAAGAGCAAAAGTAATAGAAAAGATATTAACACTAGAATCTTTTTTTTTCTGCGATAGTAGAATGGCAGTTCCTGTAATCATAACCATCATCGAAATATACTTTCTAGCGGTGACTTCTTTGAAAGACTGCTCGAAAATTACGGTCAAAACCAGAGTCTCAATAGGCTCAATAAGCTTGATGATCTGAACTACACTGGCACTTCCATAAGTAAAACCAAGATTCGTAAAAAGACTCCCTAGGGAATGGAAAATTCCAATCATAAGAAACGGTTTATCACCCACTGGTATGTAGTTTTGCAGTTTTTTTTTAAATGGTTTGTTATTCGTTTGAACGGCAAATTCTCCGGTAATATTCTCCGGTAAGATGGTTATACCTGCGATCTTTTCATCCTTTTCTATTTTCTCAGTTTGTTGAGATTTGTCGAATTTTTTTAGTATAAAGTAAATTGGAAGAGCGATGCAAAGACCAGCCAAAAGTTGATACGTGGTTAGTATAACCATCATTTGTTCCCGAGAAACGTTTTCGTTTCTGTTTGGCATGATCTGCTGCACAAGATGCTGTGTGGCAACCGCATTTTTCGAACTAGTGTAATACCAAATTACAGTAAAGATGGCAACAATAACAATCATGATTGTTTTGATCCAAAAGAAAGTTAGAACTTTTTCCTTTTGTTTACAAGAGATTTGATGAAAGCGAGCTAGATTTTAGAAACCAATTGTAAGTAAGAATATAAAATATATAACGAATACTTTTTCTTTTTGTTTACAAGAGATTTGATGAAAGCGAGCTAGATTTAAGAAACCAAATGTAAGTAAGAATATAAAACATATAACGTACAATCAATTTTAGCTCTTCTACCGTCTCACACACGATACACGTTTTTACATGTTTCAAACTGGCTGCACTAAACTATGGCAGATTTATTTTCAAAAGTGCATATAATTCTACAAAAAACAGCGTAAATATATTATTGTTAGTTATTGTTTTTAAAATCAGAAAAAGTCAACATCTCGGAATAACTAATGAGTTTTGAGTAGAGCAATTTTGAGTTGAGCTCCCTAATTGGAGGGCACATTAGCTATCCCAAATTGCTCTATGAGTTACACCTCGAACTTAACTCAGAACCAACGCCGCGCCCAAAATTGCGATCTCTCGATTCAGGGCGGCGACCATCGTCTCAAAAGTCCTTCACGCGTCACAGATGGAGTTGGAATTCGACTCACTACAGCCGCTGACGTTCTTGCAATCGCTTTCGGTGAATCTGCCGTTTGAGTCATCTTCAAAAATGATAATTCATAGCGGATATTTTGTCATTCAACGTAATCGATTCTAATTGGTGCTGCGCTTCCGCAGATAATGCGCCCACTGACCGCTTAATTGCTGTTTTTGGGCCTTCAGATGAGCCCCCGAGTCAAGATTTTTCACCTAATTTGAAGCAAGATTTGAGCAGTTTGAGCGGTTTTTTTAGACAATTACGCTCAAAATCTTGCTTCAAAATGAGCGGTTTTTTAACGGTTTATCTAAAAAAAAACGCTCAAAAACCGCCCAAGTTTTGAACAGTTTTGAGCGGTTTATCTTAAAAAACCGCGCACGATTTGAGCGGTTTTTGAGCGGTTTTTTCGCGCAAACGTATCACATTTTTGAATAGTTATTTTTCTTGATATCGCCAAATTGATCGAATTCGGATTCTAGAACAAGGAGGCTTGATTGCTTGCTCAGACCCCAACCCAAATACATGAACTCTCATGGGATGATTCAGAGACTAGCTTCACTTTATTGTCCCCGATTCGCTCGCCCTGCATGCCGATCATTACTTCATCGGGGTTCAGAAAAGCAAACACATGCACTTGTTTTTCTGCCTTCGAAACATATTGGGGACAAACATATTACATATACACAATTTGTCACAATTGCTCCAAGCAATCACCGAATACGCGTATTATTCCCTCTCCAATTGAGTCGGTCAAAAACTCATAAATTCCATTTAATATTTATGTGGTACTGCGGCTACAGTAACCTTGAGCTGTTACTGATGTTATCTATGTTCAACATGCTTATTATATTATCAAGGCCATTTGTGCCGATCTGAAAAGATATGAAAGACTGCAAGTCAGTCTGCCAAACGTAGCTATGGATCTCAGCCAGTAAAACCGAGCAGATGAAAAAACAGACAGAGAAGATCAGTTTGAATGTACTATTCGGAATTCCTATAAGTTTTACACTTAAAAATCAATAGATATTCCCTGACTTGTCACATGGCGAAGCCATCAAGTTTCTTCACTCAAGACAACCCGAGTCGAGATTTTTCACCTAATTTGAAGCAAGATTTGAGCGGTTTTTTTAGACAATTACGCTCAAAATCTTGCTTCAAAATGAGCGGTTTGAGCGGTTTTTGAACGGTTTATCTTAGAAAAACCGCGCAAGATTTGAGCGGTTTTTGAGCGATTTATCTAGAAAAACCGCTCAAAAAACCGCTTAAACCGCTCATTTTGAAGCAAGATTTTGAGCGTAATTGTCTAAAAAAACCGGTCAAACCGCTCAAATCTTGCTTCAAATTAAGTGAAAAAACTTGACTCGGATACGACGAAGGCAAAGAACAAGGTCGCATCATGAGTCAAACAGGGTCGAACCATGAGTCGAACAGGGTCGAATCATGAGTCGATCAGGGTCGAACCATGAGTCGAACAGGCTCGAATCATGAGTCGAACAGGGTCGAACCATGAGTCGAACAGGGTCTAACCATGAGTCGAATCGTGAGTCGAATCATGAGTTGAACAGGGTCGAATCATGAGTCGAACAAAGTCGAATCATGAGTCGAACAGGGTCAAACCGGGTCGAACCATGAGTCAAACAGGGTCGAATCATGAGCTAATTTGGGTCACGCAAAGTCGCAACATGGGTCGCGCAAAGTTGCAACATGTGTCGAGCAAACCTCATGTAATGGTTTTTTTGTCGGTTTTTTTTGCTTGCATAAGCGTTATACATATGCTGATTGCAAAATCATCCAGTATATATGTATATTTAAAGTGCAGTTAGCTAGATCAACATATTTGCTGATCAAACACAGGACTACCGCGAGAAGGCCTACACATGGTCCCAACCTAAAAAAAAGCAATTTTTTAGGTCAAAAACAAACTCGTTACCACAAAAATTGAAAGCTAGAAAAAGTTCAAATCAAATATAAATCAGAAAAATTACTACACACTTACTACGAAGCTAAAATAGGAAATAAATTTTTGTACAATATGCACGAATCGACAGTTTCCACAAAAAATCTAAAACTATCGTTGAAAAACATTTGAAAAGGCGCAGCTTACTCTTCGCCTGTGAAATATAAGACAATCGATTGAGATTGGTAAACGCAAAATTCGAAAAAAAAAACAAAACTTCCACCTTCCAAAACCCGACAAAAAGTAGAACAAGATGCTTTTTCACTGAGAGGTCAGAAAAGGTTTTTGTACATTTTCGAACAATCAAAATCAACACTTATACTCAAAATGAGTTTGCGTCGGGAGAATTTCGCCCGAACAGATATATTTTTCAAAGATAAGACCCAAAATAAAATGAGTAAAAATGACGTTGTCCAGTTTTTTTTTTTGATACAATATGCATGAACCGACTGTTTCCAAAAAAAATTTTGAAGTATCGTTAAAAAAACATTACAACAGGCGCAGCACAATCTATGCCTGTAAAATATAAGATAACCGATTGACACTGAAGATTCGTACAAAAAAAAGATCGAAAAAAAACAAAACTTTTGACTTCCAAAACCCGACAAAAAGTAGAACAAGATGTTTTTTCACTGAGAGGTCAGAAAAGGTTTTTGTACAACTTCGAAAAATTTAAAGTATCGTTGGAAAACATTAAAACAGGCGCAGCACAACCTACGCTTGTAAAATATAAGATGGCAACATGGGTCGCGCAAAGTCGTATCATAAGTCGCGCAAAGCTTAAGTAATGGAATTATTGTCGGATTTTTTTGCTTGCATAAGCGTTATACAGATGCTTCTTGCAAAATCATCCAGTATATATGTATTTTTAATGTGCAGTTAGCTAGATCAACATATTTGCTGATCAAACACAGGACTGCCGCGAGAAGGCCTACACATGGTCCCAACGTAAAATATAAGCAATCTTTTTAGGGCAAAAACAAACTCGTTACCACAAAAACTGAACGCTAGAAAATGTTCAAATCAAATATAAATCAGAAAAATCAAATGAAGATTAACGAATAAAGACGATAACTGAAGGAAACAGACTTACCAGGAAGCTAAAATTAGAAATAAATTTTGGTACAATATGCACGAATCGAATGTTTCCACAAAAAATACAAAATTATCGTTAAAAAAAACATTTAAAAAGGCGCAGCTCACTCTGCGCCTGTGAAATGTAAGACAATCGATTAAGATTGAAGATTGGTAAATGCAAAAAGTCGAAAAAAAAACAAAATTTTCAACTTCCGAATCCCGACAAAAAGTAGAACAAGAGGCTTTTTCACTGAGAGTTCAGAAAAAGTTTTTTTGCACATTTTCGAACAATCAAAACCATCACTTTTACTCTGAATCAGCTTGCTTCGGGAGAATATTGCCGAAAAAGTTTTTTCTTGGTGACAAAATCGAAAATATAAACGGTAAATATGAAAATCACCTGTTTTTTTTTGGTACCATATGCACGAATCGACTGTTTCCAAAAAGATTCAAAATTTTAGCTAAAAGAACATTTAGACAGGCGCAAGACACCCTCTGTCCATAAAATAGATGATAATTGCTTCAGATTATGAGTTGGTATAACCAAAAGTCGAAAAATAACAAAGTTTTCACATTCCAAAACCCCACAGAAAAACAAGATGCTTTTTCACTGTGAGGTCAGAAAACGTTTTTGTACAGTTTCGAGCAGTCAAAACAGCTTGCTTTGGGAGAATTTTGCCCAAAAAGCTTTTTCTGAAAGAGAAGATCCAAAATATAAACGGTAATTATGACGTTTTTTATGGTACCATATGCACGAATCGACTGTTTCGAAGAAATAATTAGAAATATTGTTTTAAAAATAATTAAACAGGCGCCGCTTACTATCTAGCTGAGAAACATAAGATAAATAATTGATGCTTGGAACTAGTAAATCCAAAATTTAAAAAAGAACAAAACTTTCACCTTAAAAAAAACCGACAAAAAGTCAAAACAAGATGCTTTTCACTGAGAGATCAGAAAAGTCTTTTGTACTGTTTCCCGCAACCAAAACCAACACTCGGACTCTGAATCAGCTTGCTTCGAGGAATTTTGACCCAACAAATTTTTTCTCTAATATAAGATCCAAAATAAAAACGGTAAATTTGACATTCTCCTATTTTTTTGGTACCATATGCACCAATCGACTGTTTCCACGAAATACTTAAAATGATCGTTAAAAAACTTTTAAACAGGTGTAGCACACTTTCTGTCTATGAAATGGAGGATAATCGATTGAGATTGAAGATTGGTGAACCCAAAACTCGAAAAATAACAAAATTTACAACTTCCAAAACCCGACAAAATATTAAAACAAGATGCTTTCTGACTGGGAGATCAGAAGAAATTTTTGTACAGTTTTGAGTAATCAAAATCACCAATCAGCCTCTGAATCAGCTTGATCCGGGAGAGTTTTGCTCTAAAATAAGTTTTTCTCAAACATAAGAAACAAAACATATAAGGTAAATACGACGATCTCCAGTTTTTTTTGGTACCATATGCATGAATCGACTGTTTCTAATAAATAAATAAATAAGCATTAACAAAGATTTTAACAAAGGCAAGACACTCTTTGTCTATGAAGTAGAGTATAACCGATTCAGAATATAAGTTGGTAAAACCAAAAGTCGAAAAAGTACCAAAATTTCACATTCCAAAACCACACAAAAAAAAACAAGATGCCTTTTCACTTTTCACTTTTACGACGAAGGCAAAGAACAAGGTCGCATCATGAATCGAACAGGGTCGAACCATGAGTCGAACAGGGTCGAATCATGAGTCCATCAGGGTCGAACCATGAGTCGAACAGGCTCGAATCATGAGTCGAACAGGGTCGAACCATGAGTCGAACAGGGTCGAACCATGAGTCGATCCGTGAGTCGAATCATGAGTCGAACTCGAATCATGAGTCGAACAAAGTCGAATCATGAGTCGAACAGGGTCAAACCGGGTCGAACCATGAGTCAAACAGGGTCGAATTATGAGCTAATTTGGGTCACGCAAAGTCGCAACATGGGTCGCGCAAAGTTGCAACATGTGTCGAGCAAACCTCATGTAATGGTTTTTTTGTCGGTTTTTTTTGCTTGCATAAGCGTTATACATATGCTGATTGCAAAATCATCCAGTATATATGTATATTTAATGTGCAGTTAGCTAGATCAACATATTTGCTGATCAAACACAGGACTACCGCGAGAAGGCCTACACATGGTCCCAACCTAAAATAAAAGCAATTTTTTAGGTCAAAAACAAACTCGTTACCACAAAAATTGAAAGCTAGAAAAAGTTCAAATCAAATATAAATCAGAAAAATTACTACACACTTACTACGAAGCTAAAATAGGAAATAAATTTTTGTACAATATGCACGAATCGACAGTTTCCACAAAAAATCTAAAACTATCGTTGAAAAACATTTGAAAAGGCGCAGCTTACTCTTCGCCTGTGAAATATAAGACAATCGATTGAGATTGGTTAACGCAAAATTCGAAAAAAAAAAAAAACTTCCACCTTCCAAAACCCGACAAAAAGTAGAACAAGATGCTTTTTCACTGAGAGGTCAGAAAAGGTTTTTGTACATTTTCGAACAATCAAAATCAACACTTATACTCAAAATCAGCTTGCGTCGGGAGAATTTCGCCCGAACAGATTTATTTTTCAAAGATAAGACCCAAAATAAAATGGGTAAAAATGACGTTGTCCAGTTTTTTTTTTTGATACAATATGCACGAACCGACTGTTTCCAAAAAATATTTTGAAGTATCGTTTAAAAACATTACAACAGGCGCAGCACAATCTATGCCTATAAAATATAAGATAACCGATTTACACTGAAGATTCGTACAAAAAAAAGATCGAAAAAAAAACAAAACTTTTGACTTCCAAAACCCGACAAAAAGTAGAACAAGATGTTTTTTCACTGAGAGGTCAGAAAAGGTTTTTGTACAACTTCGAACAATCAAAATCAATACTTATACTCCGAATCAGCTTGCGTCGGAAGAGTTTTGCCCGAACAGATTTATTTTTCGAAGATCAGACCCAAAATAAAATGGGTAAAAATGACATTCTCAGTTTTTTTTGATAACATATGCACGAATCATTTATTTCCAAAAAAAAATTTAAAGTATCGTTGGAAAACATTAAAACAGGCGCAGCACAACCTACGCTTGTAAAATATAAGATGGCAACATGGGTCGCGCAAAGTCGTATCATAAGTCGCGCAAAGCTTAAGTAATGGAATTATTGTCGGATTTTTTTGCTTGCATAAGCATTATACAGATGCTTCTTGCAAAATCATCCAGTATATATGTATTTTTAATGTGCAGTTAGCTAGATCAACATATTTGCTGATCAAACACAGGACTGCCGCGAGAAGGCCTACACATGGTCCCAACGTAAAATATAAGCAATCTTTTTAGGGCAACAACAAACTCAATACCACAAAAACTGAACGCTAGAAAATGTTCAAATCAGATATAAATCAGAAAAATCAAATGAAGATTAACGAATAAAGACGATAACTGAAGGAAACACACTTACCACGAAGCTAAAATTAGAAATAAATTTTGGTACAATATGCACGAATCGAATGTTTCCACAAAAAACACAAAATTTTCGTTAAAAAACATTTAAAAAGGCGCAGCTCACTCTGCGCCTGTGAAATGTAAGACAATCGATTAAGATTGAAGATTGGTAAATGCAAAAAGTCGAAAAAAAAACAAAATTTTCAACTTCCGAATCCCGACAAAAAGTAGAACAAGAGGCTTTTTCACTGAGAGTTCAGAAAAAGTTTTTTTGCACATTTTCGAACAATCAAAACCATCACTTTTACTCTGAATCAGCTTGCTTCGGGAGAATATTGCCGAAAAAATTTTTCCTTGGTGACAAAATCAAAAATATAAACGGTAAATATGAAAATCACCTGTTTTTTTTTGGTACCATATGCACGAATCGACTGTTTCCAAAAAAATTCAAAATTTTAGCTAAAAGAACATTTAGACAGGCGCAAGACACCCTCTGTCCATAAAATAGATGATAATTGCTTCAGATTATGAGTTGGTATAACCAAAAGTCGAAAAATAACAAAGTTTTCACATTCAAAAACCCCACAGAAAAACAAGATGCTTTTTCACTGTGAGGTCAGAAAACGTTTTTGTACAGTTTCGAGCAGTCAAAACAGCTTGCTTAGGGAGAATTTTGCCCAAAAAGCTTTTTCTGAAAGAGAAGATCCAAAATATAAACGGTAATTATGACGTTTTTTATGGACCATACGCACGAATCGACTGTTTCGAAGAATAATTAGAAATATTGTTTTAAAAATAATTAAACAGGCGCCGCTTACTATCTAGCTGAGAAACATAAGATAAATGATTGATGCTTGGAACTAGTAAATCCAAAATTTAAAAAAGAACAAAACTTTCACCTTAAAAAAACCGACAAAAAGTCAAAACAAGATGCTTTTCACTGAGAGATCAGAAAAGTCTTTTGTACAGTTTCCCGCAACCAAAACCAACACTCGGACTCTGAATCAGCTTGCTTCGAGGAATTTTGACCCAACAAATTTTTTCTCTAATATAAGATCCAAAATAAAAACGGTAAATTTGACATTCTCCTATTTTTTTGGTACCGTATGCACCAATCGACTGTTTCCACGAAATATTTAAAATGATCGTTAAAAAACTTTTAAACAGGTGTAGCACACTCTCTGTCTATGAAATGGAGGATAATCGATTGAGATTGAAGATTGGTGAACCCAAAACTCGAAAAATAACAAAATTTACAACTTCCAAAACCCGACAAAAATTAAAACAAGATGCTTTCTGACTGGGAGATCAGAAGAAATTTTTGTACAGTTTCGAGTAATCAAAATCACCAATCAGCCTCTGAATCAGCTTGATCCGGGAGAGTTTTGCTCAAAAATAAGTTTTTCTCAAACATAAGAAACAAAACATATAAGGTAAATACGACGATCTCCAGTTTTTTTTGGTACCATATGCATGAATCGACTGTTTCTAATAAATAAATAAATAAGCATTAACAAAGATTTTAACAAAGGCAAGACACTCTTTGTCTATGAAGTAGAGTATAACCGATTCAGAATATAAGTTGGTAAAACCAAAAGTCGAAAAAGTACCAAAATTTCACATTCCAAAACCACACAAAAAAAACAAGATGCCTTTTTACTGAGAGGTCAGAAAAAATTTTTGTACAGTTTGAACCATTCAATATCAACACTCAGACTCAGAATCAGCTTGCTCCGGGAGAAATTTGCCAAAAAGAGATAAGATACAAAACATAAACGATAAATATGACGTTATCTAGTTTTTTTTTGATACCATATGCCCGAACAGACTCTTTCCAAAAAAATTGATAAAATTATCGTTATAGAATCATTTCAACAGGCGCAGCACACTCTATCTGTGAAATTGAGGGTAACTGAATCAAATTATAGCCGGGTGTGGGCCAGTGAGACTGAATCGCTATGCCGATCGCCGTTAATTTTTTTGCACAAACATTGATTCTGACATGCTTTGAGATCACAGCATCAGAAGCAAACTTTTTTTGTCACTACAAGCAAGATCTGGCTACAAAATAAAGCTGTTCTCGAAAAATGAAAAAAAAAACAGTTAACTTCTTTATTACTGTGTGTTTTTGGAGCTTCAAATACAAACCGCAAACTGCAATGTTAGGTGGAGAATCATCGCACCCAGTAAAAATTTCTATTTCAGCCAATTAACAAAAATCGTCAACTTCTTTAGGTATCCCTTTAAACAAGGACAGCCATTAGTTGTGGAAAAAGAAAACACACAATGTTCAGACAACGCAATTTTATATATCAGAACATAATCTACAGACAGTTTTTAAAAGTGCTCAAAGTACTCAGGGAAATAAAAAATATATCTGAAATTTTTCACTTCTAACTTTAGAGAAAAAAAATAGATAACGTTTAATATCTTTGAGCATCAAAAATGTTGTATGATTGTCATTTTGTTCAGAAAACCAACACAATTTGTGCAAACTGCACCCATAGGTACTTTTCTTATTCTTATGGAAATTGAAAAATTGAAGGCCTTCAATAGAAGTCATTCAAACTTTTTCGCGCATTTCGACCTTTTGTTACTCAATGGGGTAATTTGCTTCTACTAGAAAACGTATTCGAGTTGAACTTGAAAAAAAAACACACAGGCGAAGCGGAGCTTCGCACCTTTTGCGATACAACACAATAATAAAAAGCATAAGTGGAAAAAAATTTAAAATTTGTTATACTGAAGCAGGACGAAATGCGAAATATCACAAATTGGACTTTGCCCAAATCCTTAGTTCTTTCTCTAATAAAATAAAATAAAGTGAGAATTTTAGATTTTGGAATTTTCCCAAGAAGATAACCTTTCTCTTAAGGAGTAGCCACTTCTGTTGGGAAAATTTGCGCAACCGCTACCTTCGATTGAAATTTTTATCTTCAGACTTGTTAGGGTACTTTTTGAGACTTGACTTTCCGAAAACTACAACTTTTTTTCTGCTAGAAACAGGTCGTCGCTGGTTAGGTAGAGAATATTCCCAAAAATGTTTTATCGATTGAACGTTCAACCTAAGAACTGGCACAATAACTTTCCAGTAAAGCGAAAAACTTCCAAAAACGGTCCAATTTTCAAAACTTTCATTTGTTTGAAGGCAATAACTTTTTTCTTAAAGAAACTGGGCTAGGAAATTATAAATGTAAGCTCCTCGTCACATGCGATACAAAAAATAAATTGTAAAATTAGTGCTTAAAAATGACTGAAACAAATAGCGACTTACTTCATACTTTTCACATAGAGGCGAAGCAAAGCTTCGCTCCACTTGCGATACAACCAACACAAACACAGACAATTGTCAGTTGGGAAAGATTTTGGAAACCGAATTGTTTTCTTTTGAAAATCTTCAATTTTTGAATTTCGAAGAAAAAAAATCAAGGTCTTAAGGCTCTTTGACTTTTTAAAACTTTTTATAGAGGACACTTTTTGGTTAAAATTGACCCAATTTGAGAAAAACTGGATCAATTGGTAAAACTTTTATTCCGCTGGGAAATCTGATAAATAACTTCCATTTTCGAAATTAGAGGTCGATCACGTTTTATGTGATTTTTACAACTTTAAGTGTTTGATAGTGGATTTTGCTTTCCCTTTAACAATAGAAATGCACTGAACTTAAAAAGAAATCACGATTCAAACCGCAAAAAATCAAAATTGAGCGTGAAAAAATTCCTGAAAACAAAATTGAATAAAAAGTCATCAAGACCTATATACGAGTACTCACTACGATCATTAATCATAACCATAACCACAGAAGCAAAAATGAAGTTGGAAAAATACTTGAAATTAGTTACTTGAAAAAATAACTTGAAAACTTGAAAGAGAGAAAACTACAAAAACTGCATGGTTGTATAGAAAAAAGATCATAAACAACTTTTAAAATATTGAGAACCAATAACCTAGCGGCGAAAAAATTTTGGGTCGAAACCTGTTTGAGCCGAATAAAAAATATCGGCTCAAAAAATTTTTAGCACTTTTACGACCCATCCAATCTGAAACACATAATCGCATGAGAATAAATTTGCCCTCCAAGTTATATAATATAAGTTGATTGAGCCGATACAACTTCAACTGACCTTGTTTAAATATTTCAAAACAAACGAAAAAATGAAACAAAAACCGAAATAAGATTTGGAAAATTTACAAATTACTGAAAACTCATTTGTAGTAAAAAAAACTGTTTAAACTGAAAGAAAACATATGCTCTAGATATGTAATCAATGAAAATCCTGTCAGGTCAAAAAATTGCGTTTGAAAAAATGGACAATGAACCGACAGAAACTAGGACGAAAACCAAGAACCCGAAAAAAAAAGAAAATTTTTGAAAAAATAATTACAACCGGAAACAGTTTAATTGCTGCTTAAATTATGGTGGTTTTATTTGAATATTCAAGAACTTGAGCATGTCAGAAGATGAAAGAGTCCAGAATAAAAAATGAAACCAACGGAACAAAGTTGTGAACGTGAAAAAATCGTATAGAACCCAATTGCGATACCCTTGTTTACCGCAAGGGTAAAATTATTTCATTTAACTATTATCAGAAAAAAACATGATTTCAAAACGAAAAGACAGGCCGCAACCGCCAATCATTACTTTCTTCTGAATAGAGAAAGAAAAAAATCAAAAAATTTAAACAAATAATAAATCGAAAATCAAAAAAATTCAATAAATAGTAGACAACAAAAGTTTGAATGATAGTAAAACACACTCAAATGCAGCAGATGCACAGCTGTGGCCATTAAGCCGACAAAAAATAAGCAGACAATTAATAGTGTAGCAAGTAATTTTTGTCACGGGGAAAATTGTTTGTCTGAAGAAAAAACAGGTCCTGACCTTTAACGTCCCAAGCATGAACTTAATCTCCGCGCTAAACCATACAAATTTGTACCTTGAGCTCTCGTACAAATTATGCAGTGAATTTGTTAACCAAGTTTTTAAGCATAAAAAAGTATATACACTGCGATTTGATAACGCTTGCTTAAAAGAACACAAGAGTCACTAATTATTTGTTAAAAACTGGTTTCTACTACCGATGCGACAAATTTCGTCAGAGTATTTTGAGAAAAGTTATCTGACATGTGAAAACGTGTTGTAGCAAGTTGGCAACTGATCGGAAAATATCGCTAAGTCCACTTTTTCCGTCTGTTTGCTTCTGACTTCATTAATTTCTTCGCTCCTTGAGGTCACTTCTCCATCGGGAATTTGCATGAAGACCCGTTTGATTTTAATGTCTGACTCGTTCACATCCAACTGTCTCGTTTTTGTAAATTTCTTCGCCAATCGATGATCCGTAGTTTGTAGTAGCTGATTTGAGTTACGGTCTCTTCTCGGCTCGTAGACCAGGTTCATGTATAACAAAGATAAGCATGCCTCTGGACAGCTCCTTTGAGCAGTATTTTCTGATATGCATGATAGTCATTGATTTCGTAGTTCAGAGCCTTTGTAAACCAACTTGGCTATTTAGCAAACAGTTTCTCGAGCCTACACGAAATATCTTTCAATCTTCCAAATACTTTCTGACTGACAATAGCTGGGCAAATGTGGAAAGGAAGTGGGATCTCCAAAACGAATGTACTGCGTACCGTTCAAGCGGCGCTTTCTGGTATAGTTTGCGACGAGATCCTTGTCAACTTCTTCTCTCTCGGCAGATTACTTTTGTTTTTGTGAACCTGAGAACTGATCCTGAAACTCCGGTCGGAAATGATAAGTCACAGGACGTTCAAACCTGGATAACGACAAAGGAGAAGCAGTAATAGATAAATCCTGGTACAAGAACTCTCCGAATGATTGAAAAGGCGATGCAGGGTCATAACAGACTAGAGCTTTTTGCATATCAATTATTTTGCCACTGTGATTCTGCTCGAACGGTAAAAACTGGAAATTAGCCATGTTGAAAAAATCAAATGCAGTGGTGGAAACTCCAACAAATTCACAATTAATTATCTGTGAACTCTTCGCCGGCTCTCCTTTTTCCCGTTTAGGGCGAACATTCAATAGTAACTGATTATCGATTAGTTTTTGAGTTTCTAGAATTGGTTTTGTGAGGTTGTTTTTGATGTCTAACTGCAAGGTGATTCGTTGATTCGTAGCTGAAGATTACTCAGAGTTGAATGCAGTTTTTCAATGCCAACTGCTTCCTCAAATCAATCAAAATTTTTCACAATACCTGGATAATTATTAGCACAAGCCGAGTTTGGCGGAGAGACAATTCCATTCTGAAATCGATCAAGTTTTTAACAGAGTCGAAAAAAAGTGCAATTCAACCAAAAGGCAATGTTTTTATTCAAGCGAAAAGATCGTACGGTACGTTGAAATGGACGATGGGGTAAACAGAAGGTAGAAAGTATCATATTAACCAAGGTTAGAGTCAAGAAAACCTTCATCACCTATTCCAGTTGAAATCCTTGGAATTTCCTAGATATGGAAGTGATAACGATAAAAAAGAAGATGACAAGTGTTGATGTCCTTACAATAAGACTCGATACGGGTTACGTTTCTTCATTAAGGACACGCAATTCGACAGGAAAAAAAAATAAAACGAATAAATATTTCGCCGAAAGTTATTTTGTCAATTTTTGTTCCGAGTACGCAAGCGGCGTTCGCACTCTGTATTGCCAGGGAGGTTCTCTGTTTTAAAAAGCTGCCTGCTCTGGGTTCCTCACTTCATATGCTTAGGTTCATGCAAATCTTGCTCGAACACAATCTGTGCTGGGGCCGGCCACGCCCTGAATCTCAAAAACTAGCGGTTGAAAATGTGACAACCGCTAGCTGAATGTGCCAAAATGCAATCTCTGCAGAATTCGAATTTTTAGCAGCTGTAACATTCGTCTACTGTAGTCACACATGAGGCTTGAGAAAAATAGGCCCTATAACCATTGGCTGAAGAGTCAGGGACACTATCTCTTGTGTTTTTCTACCTCAAATCAGTCGGAGCCAATTCGGTTCGTTTGTGAAATGAGACTACGACCCGTTACAGCTTAAAAGCTACTACTTAAATATCCCCCCACTCTAGAATTAAGAACCGGGTCGGAACAATCCGTTAAGTTACTTTTTATTAGACAGTGGAACTTTGATCCATTTCAGATGGATCAACCTAAAACTCGCCTTACCTCAACATAACAATCATAAAACACACTCTAGAAATTCAAATTAAGGACGCACATGCTGATGCGCTCGAGCACAGGAAGTAATTAAATGGGTGAGGAACTCTAGAATGAACTAAGTTAACTAGATAAGTTCAATGTTTATCAGTTTGAATGGCAGAGGTAAGTTTGAACTCTAGAATGAAGTTTTATGTGAACCATTGGGACACTCAAGCTGTCCACCTTTCCGTCGAAGGTTCACTCTAGTCCAGTTCGAATAATTGTTCTCTCGGAAATACTCTGTCTTCTATTTAAGATAGGACAGCTCTACTCTTGTTCACTATGATGGAAATTGCGAATAGCAATTTCCCACTTGTTTTTATCTGACAACTTTCCCGCGTTTGTTATTCGATCGTTCTGAATTTTCTTTTTCGGTTTTCAGTTATCGCGAGAAAATCGTGCATGACAGGCTCCATTCGAATTTTTGAAAAAATTGAATTTCACCCCAAAATTAAGTGGTCTTGCTTTTCTCAAGGTCAAACTTCCAAATATGACCGACTGGCACATACTCCCCGGACTCAAGATCGATGTCCTCATCGCGTGCTGTCGTCTGCCAGTGAGCCACAGAAAACCGAGTGTTGCTCAAGGTACACTGCCAGTGGTCATTTACAGAAGTTTGCAGCAGACTTAAGCTTATCTACACCCCAAAATTCACAGCCATGTAAAATTTTCACACTATCGCTATACAGCAATCAAAATCTGCACACACCTGCACCCTTGAATTCTCGCTTTTCAAGCCAATTATTTAAAATTTCTTTTGTCCCATTCAATCAGGAAATTGTCATGCAGCATTTTGATTTATATAATAGATATAGCATATTAATAACAATATCTGTTTCGTTAAAATTTCTTTTTCGTGAACCCAGGTTTCACCCGGATCCACACTCAAGCTCCCCTTCCCTCTCAAGACTCAAGATCCATTCGAACCATCCGCTCATTTCGCACTCTTCGCCTTGGAGGTACCGCTCCCTGAAGTACTAGATACGGCAAACTGTCTCAACAGTTCTTCTTCATCATCGGAGCTAATCACGATCTCCTCCCAAGCCTTCAGCTGTTCATAGGATCGCATCCATGTTCTCTTTGCTCATGCAACCTCTTCGCCTGGTTGGGTAGTGCCTTCACCCTAGATTCCCGGTTCAAACAAAAGGAGTTGTGCAGGCTCAAGCTCACGTTCTTCGCCAAGTCTTCCTCTAGTATTGATTCCCTCGCTTTGGTATTGTCTCTAGATATTTTACCCACTCTCTTCCATCCTGTCGTGATCGCATTTCGATGGGTTAACAGGGGTCTCTTGAAAGCTTCCGGCCCAATATCGGCCTGGAACTATCGATACTCCTTTTGATGCTTTCTCATGTGATCTTTCGTTGTCATGTACAAGCAAGACGTCAGTGTCGCCCGAAACCATGGAAAGTACCTCAAATGGCTCCATACGTGTCTGACTTCCGTTGGTATGGCGAATACTTTGCACGCAGTCTCAAACAACTCGAGTCTCCCGCTGTAGTCTATCGCATATTTTGATTCAGCCGTTGGCTTCGTCGCCTCCCGATACTTCGTTATATTCTCTTCTATCCATCTCAGAGCCAGCATCGTACTCTTACTAAGAGCGTCACCTTCTGCCGGTGATCCGGTAGTCCGATCGACCGAATTTCTTCCATATCCCACACCAAGCAAAGGTTCTTGTGATCTGGATACCACACCGTTTGTGCCAAACAGTGGCATGGGCATTCTCCTTGGGTGATCTCAATGCTCCTGAGGTTACGCTCTCCCGAGGCTTCCAAGAGAGGCTCAAGCTCCATCATTTTCTCATGCATGGTGTCGTTCTCTTCCATGTTTGGAGCACCCCCACAGGTTTTCCGATCACGTTTTGTCTCTCGTGATCGCTTGTGTTCTCACTCTCCAACTTCAAAAGCTCTTCTCCCCAGATTTCACTCAAGTCATCTCTCAACTCTTTCGGTACTGTCCCTCTGATTTTCCTCAACAACTTGTGCGAGTGATGCGACACCCGAGCCAACCTCACAAACTTGGGCACTGAGAAGGCCTTGTCCACCAATACTCTCTGGCTGGATGCTTCCACCATCGCCATGTGCAGTGGGTAGTGGCTTCCGCACAAGTTGGCCATCATTGACCCTATCAGGGATTTTGCGTTCAATGGCAGGCCATAAGCTTCGCTCATGGGAAACCCCATTTCCGCCTCGAGGCCAACCTTCCAGCTCCGGATGTGTTTTTGAGTCACCCGCAACACCCCAGGCCATGATTCTACGCTCAATGCCGTCACTGAATGGTGTTCAGACTCTAGCCTCTCCAGTGACTGCAGACTACACATTCTCGAGAGGAATCCGAGAGCTGTCGCTATATTCACCGTAGTTCTCGCGAAACACTCCGCAACTATTTGCACTTCACTTTTCTCCCTTTCCGTGATGTCTTCAAACCAAGTAACCAGATCTTCTTTTTGAAAGGACAGTATCCTGACACATGCCCGTCCATCGCAGGTGTGTTCTCCGTTCCCACACGTCGAATCCAGACAGCTACCCGGCTCCATCTTCTTTGCTGACCCGATCTTGTTCGTCTTTTCGCCTGACTCCTGCATCTGAGGTGAGATTAGTTTGTGCAACACACTCATTTTTGCCAGTTCTTCATCCTCCGTTGGTGCTAGCCTCACTCGCTCTGTGGTTTCCTCGATCAGACTCGCGTGGGGATGTGGGCACCAGGAGGGTCTTAGTAATTTCCATACCACTCCCAAGTTCGTGATTAACAAGCCATTTCCATCACCCATGTTCACTTCAACTCTTTTGTTCGAGCGCGGTATGCTCACCACCTCTGGTGTTTTCTCAAGAATCAGGCCCAGGCTCGGCCTCTCTTTCTCCACCGCGTCTATTTCCACTATTCTTTCTGTCCAAAACTTCAGTAGCTCCGATACCTCGTGGTTCCTGTGAGCACCTCCAGTTTCTGAGTCTAAGAAGGGGTTGTAGGCTATCCCCATCACTCCCGACACGTATTGGTATTCCCCCTTCTCACTGAGTCTCGAGTACTGCTCTAGCGAGGCCAGGTTACGGTGAACATCATGTTCTTCTTCGAACTTCTTATTGTAAAACCTCCGGACCTCGTCTAGCTTTCTGTGGTTTTCTAGGGATAGTCTGGAACCATCTTCCTTTTCTATTCCAATACTCTGATATACGTTTAAAATGATCGTTGAGACTCTTTTTTCCAAGGTTTTAGTTCCGCTTGCTCTCTGGTGGCACGCCAAGATGGTGCTATCAGACATCATTGACATTATCCATCTCAAGAAACATGTGGCATCCTTCCTCCTAGCCAGGCTCAAGCCTGAATTATCCCTGGCCACGTGTTGCATCAGTGCTTGATACAATTCTAGCTTCTTGCTTCCCAACTTCAATCTGTCATACGAGGTCAGTGTCTCCAACTCTATTCCCACCAGACTCCAGGTGAACATCAATTGTCCTGCGGTTCTAACGAAGGGATTCGCCATCAATGGCGGTGCTGATGAGGATGTCCTCATGGCCTCTTCGAAATGATCCTTCAACAAGTTCTGCCAGGACCTCTTCAGCTGATTCTCCAATTCTATCTTGTTAACCTCAGCCTTTTGCTGGGTGGCCCAATTGCGTCGTTTGCGAGCCACCCCACTGTCCAACTTCTTCAAGCAGTCTTCCATTTCCTTCAATGTCTCGAGGGCCACCCACCATGTCCGGGAGGTGTTCCTCGTTTTGTTCCTCTCCAGTGGATCACTCGTCACTTGCTTCCCCGTGGCCTGGCGTGCCTTCGAGACCCATTCCTTGCCGACATCCACTTCCCATGTCTGCCCGTTCGTTGAACCTCTCTTCACGTTTACCTTCTGGGGCTTGAAGTCTTCCTCCGATGTCGAACTGGTGGAAGCCTCTATTTCCCTCTCTACTTCGAGTGGTCTTCTGAGCTCCGTGTTGCTCTTGTATGCCGCCGTCTTGCATCGAGCCAAAACCATGGGCGCCGTCTCTCTCAAGTTTCCTTCCGAGACAGCATCCACTGAAGGACTACCCAATCCCTCGACTTCTCTCTTCCTCTTGCGAGTCTTCATATCTCTGCTTGAGGGTGTTGTGGTTATCATCACTGATTCAACCTCTCTGTCTACCTCCAACCCTTCCAACTCTTGCCTCCCCCCTGCTCGAGCCTTAAGGATATTAGTACTTTTAATCATATTACTAGTCCCAACCTTATCCCCTTTTGTATCATCAACTATTTTATCTACAGTTTTTTGTTTCAGAGTAGAGCTGTCTTCACATTTTTCTTCTCTAGTCTTCGATCGTGAATTCCTCAGCTCTATCAGCTTGTTCAGCAGCTCTTTTCTCGCCTTCTCATCCAGGCCCGTTCCTATCAGAAGCGGTTCTCCAAACTTCACAACTGTGTTCCACAGTTCCTCCTTGAATTTGTCCAGCGTCGTCTCGCTGCCCACTTCTTGATTGAATTCCTTCAAGAACTCCCGCCAAGCATCGTCCTTCAGAGACCCCAGGAACATGTCCCTATTTCCTTCGAAAGTATTCTTTTCCCTTTCCTCCGAGCTCAAGAGTATCATCCCCATATTGGAGGTCTCGCTTGCCAATGGCAACTCCAGATTCTTCCGGGGGGACGGGGTCAGAGGTGGAGTGGCAGTATCTGCCCAATTCTCCTCGCTCAAGTCTTTCAACAGCTCTTGAGTGTCGAGCTCCTCCCCTGATGGTCTCGGTTCAGGTGTATTCCCCACTTCCATGTCCTCACCGGCTTCGCTGAGAGTTTCATCCATGCTCTCTTCTTCTGACTCATTTCTTCTTCTCTCGAGAATTCTTTTGAACCGGTCTTCCACGGGTCCACTCCTCTTGTCTCCAGGTGTATCCACTGACAGTGGTGATGGTGTCGCCGGATCCAATCTCTTGTACTCCGTCAGGGCCACGTACAATTGACCTGCAGCATCCAGTTCTTTTCCCTCCTGTCTCATTTCCACCTGTTCTAAGCCATAGGGTGCCCTATACTTTCTTGTTGCGAATTTCATATCGTCCACCAACGCGACATGCCCCTCCATCATGATCATCCTGCCATCATCCCATATTGGTAGCATATTCTCAAGTCCCTCCTGCTCAAGAGCTCTCAAGACCTTTCGCACCTCATATCCAGGGGGCTGTGAGCCTCTCATCTTTTTTGCTTGCGTCGTCCACGAATTTATTTTCGCCTCGCTAGTGTGGAAGTAAACCGCCGCCGTATAGCCGACGAACAGGGGGTCCCAGCCATCAGTGAAGTACTTCTGCATTTCTTCCGTAGTCATCCTCGCCATTATGGATGGAACTACCAAGGGGCTGTTCATTCCCAAGGTCATCCTCCTAACTATAGGGAACTCAGGCATGGTGGCCGGCAGGATTTATTTCTCCATTATGGCCTCCAGCTCCCTCTTAACCAGTGCAAAGCTTTCCTCCCAAGCGGGAATCCTCAAGATCTCTCTTCCGTCTGCTGTCAGTGGGTTCAAGTTCCAGAACTTGGGATATGTCTCGATGGGGCCCTCGCGTTTGCCTCCCATTCTACATTGCATCTGTCCCCTGAAGTTGCACACTATCAACTCGGCATCTTTCCCTTTTCCAAAGAGTACCGTATTGCTCATTTGTGCCCTGAGCAGCTCCTGCTGACACCAATTGAGCGCCGTCCCATCCAGTACGCTGATAAGACTCAAGTGCGTTACAGAGTAACGATACGTTGTTACCAGGGGATCTGGGAATGCGTACGTTACTGCTGGACCGTAAATGCAGGTTACCACCTCCTCTAGACCCCGGATTATCCCCATCGGGTCCGACCTCATTGCCAGGCACAGGTCCGTCAACAGAGGCATCCCTCCATTCATCTTCTTCCATTCTTCTCTCGGTTTTGGGTTCTTCTCTTCACCCGTCATGTGCCGATTCTGCATCATGAGGTATTGCACTAACAACGTCTTCAACCCCGCGGCACACTTGTAGGAGTAGGTTTCGATACTCGAGTGGACTTTCCCCATTGACAGGGGCTCCCCATATTCCATCAATCGATGAAACGACACCAATTCCCCATGGGTCAAGAGTACTAGTGCCAGATACCCATCAACCCGAAGTGTCTCTACTCCTCGACTAAACATGTACGCTGGGCCCATGTTGAACAAATATCTGGGGTAGACCAGCTATAAAGCCAAGAGCAGGCTGATGGGCATGCCCAGTATCTCCTGCACGAAGGCTCCAAAGATAGTCGCTGTGGTGCCGAACATTCCTGCCATGAATTCTTTCCCCCAGCAGGGACTCAAGAACTTAAGAATCTCATGATCCCTTCTAGTCCTCAGCTCACCCTCGGCGTGCTCTCTCCAGAACCCTCCAAGCGTCACTTCATTGGCGGCCGAGACAAATCTAGCCACTGTCATCTCTCTTCCTTCGGCCAACTCCAGTTGTTTCTCCAGAAAACTCCAGACTTGTTTCAAGAGGGGTGGTGCTTCCTCCCTCGTCTTATTCGTGGCGTTCTCCAGCCTTGGTGTCAAAAATGGCCACCAGCCATTCTCCTACGTCAGGCGATATTTCATCGACTCTAATTGTTTCTCCGTGTCGGCCACATTTTTTCTCTCGTTGCTCGGACCTCTAGACTTGCCGGTGGAACCTGTGATCTTCACCTCCATGCTCCGAAACCACAAACTGGCCGTCAATTGGTTTATCGCCGGGTGGTCGTCCCCAATGACTGGGCTGAACTTGAGTTGCCTGGCAAAGTTCGATATCTCTAGCAAAAGCACCTCGTCCAGTACGATCAGGATGTCGGCTAATCCATAAAAGCCCCTCAGTGCATGAGATATGTCCGCCCATGCTGCTGCCAATTCTGACTTGCGGAGCCTCAGGTTCAATGGCTCCAATTCCCGATTGGGGGCTGCCATTAGAATCCGCCATTCGTTTCCCTCTGCTATCAGGATCAAGACCGCATACACGAATTGTAGGGCGGGTGGCATATTCGCGTATCCAGGGGATGTACTGAACACAACTTTCGTCTTGGATCCAAATCTCGAGACAACATTCTCTTGCACCTCATTCATCGCCGCAAACAACGTCTGAATGGCCTCCCATATCTTCTTCGATGTCGGTTCACTGCCCTTCAGCTGCTCAAGAAGTCCCGCCGCGTGCAGGTGATCATTCATTCCTGCAAACAATAGCAGCTCAGGCTCACAGGGCATCTCCGACTTTATTGCCACCACTAGAGTTAACATCTGGTTTAGTTCGGCTCCTGGCAAAGAGTATATCAGAATCTCCGGCCAGAACAACTTAGGAGACGTTCCTTCGAAGTCTGATCCCGCCACAATGACTACCCTCGCAGCAGCTGGATCTGCTCTATCGTAAACTGCCAAGGTTTTGGCCAGTTGGGTGCTCCCACAGGGCTTCCCGTACCTGAGATCTTTCGCCAATTTCGAGCCTTCGTAAGCGGCATCTGGCAATTCCATTCCCCCCGGATTCAGCAGCTTGTCCACCACCCTCAACTGTGCCGGGGTCGCCAACCTGATCCTGGCGATGCTCGTTCGGTGTTTGGGGGGGGGGGGGGGGGTTCTGCTATGAGTCCAGGACTCCCCAGCAGCTTGAGAGGTCTGTAGTTGATGGGTCCCATGATCGCTTTCGTGGGAATTCCGGTCAGGTCCGCGGTCTCCATCAGTTTCTTCTCTAGAAGTGCGCCTCATGAGCTTTCAACCAGTCCACGCAATGATGTCTGTTTAAGTCTTCGTGCGACACTCGTTCAATACCCAGAGTCTCCGCCAATTCTCGTCTGCATTCCAAACCCTCTAGGTCCAGTCCTTTCACCTTCTCTGGATATCTCAAGCGAGCGGTCTCCATAGGCTTCTTTTCCCGCTTGCTTTCTGCCACTACCACTGAGGACTCCATTGGCGTGGCACTCGGCAATCTCGCCTGGTCGCTCCTCGAGCTGTCTCTAGTGTCGACCCTCGGTCCTAAGCGACCAGACAAGGCCCTCGAGGCAAGGAATGGTGGGTTCGGAGGTGGCCCTAATGTGAATTGGGTCGTCTCTAGCAGATACGCCTCTAGCGTATTTATGTGTCCTTGAAAGACGTCATTCAGCCACTCTGCTCCCCTCGGTCTATCGAAGTGGATTCCATCATTGGAGGTGTCCTCAGGGAATCCCGCTTGCTCCATGCGCTCCGCCACGTCCAACAGTCCGACAGGAAGCACACTCTTCCGGTGGATTTCTCGGATCACCCTGTTTAGGCTCCGCACCTTCTCGTTCATCTCCAAGGCGTGCTGATCGAACTTCATATTATAAGGGACAGTACATACTGTCAACAGGATGGGGTCCATCTGGATCCTCAGCTCCTCAAGAAGGCAGCTCATCTTGTCGTGCAGCCTCGTTATTTTCCTCGCTTCTCCCCTTGACACATCATTCGTACCGATCATCAGGGTCACCGTGTACACTTTAGTCATCCCTAGCATCTCAAGCGTTGCCAACATTTGTGGTGTGGCAGCTCCAGCGAAACTCAAGATTCCTGTCTGCCAGTGCGACTGGATCCGGGTCAACACCCGCACCAGGCTGTCCCCAATGATTAGGTGGACCGCGCCTTCTGGCACACGGGGTGGCGCAAGATATTCCACCCAGGCTGCATCATGAAGCAGTCCCTCCTGGCTTTCTGTTCCGCATTCCAATCCAGCCGATTGTGCCTGTGGTACCTCTTCTCGGTGTTTTTCTTATAACTCGAGATTACGACGCTCCTGACCGGCTGTTCCCTCCAAGCTGGGGGAAGCTCCGGTCTTGCCGAACTTTCACGACTTTTCTGCCGCAATTTCTCGCCCAGCTTTTTCAGACGCGATGAGCCGCCGCTCACTTGACTGTCACTCGAGGTCGAGGTTGGGGTATATCCCGGCAGTACCACATCCATCAGTGGGCGTATGGGTTGCGTCTCTAAGCTACGCAAGGAGGACGTTGCTTCATTCGGTATCCAGACTTCCAACCCTTCACTCATGTGTTCTCGGGCCTCGCGGTCAAGGTTGAACCGTCCTATTGCCCTGGGGGCTTCATCTACTTCCATGCGTGACTCTGGCCTCGAGCTGGTAACCACTCGCTCCTTTGGCCTGGCTCCCTTCTGTGCATCAAGTTCGCGCTGTCGTTGTTCTATTCTCTCCAACTCCGACTTCAGTTGATCACGATTCGCGGCATTCTCCCGCACCCTTAGTTCCTGCTGATGTTCAGCTTTTAGCATCTCAAGCAACCTCAGAGTCTGATCTCGTTCGTTGACCGCCTGGTCCCTCTCCAGCTGAACCTTCTCCCGATCCAGCTTTGCCTGATCCCGATCGAGGTTCGCCTTGTTCCTTTCCTTCTGCGTCTTCTCGAGCTCTTTCTTTAGAACACCAAGATCCGGATATGCCTCAGTCGTCTGTTGTGCTCGCGTCATCGATAGCACCTTACTCGAGCTCTGGCCTGTGGATCTTGCTGATGGCCTAGTTGGTAGTGGGAATTCTCCTGCGCCATATTCGGTGTTGTTACTCAGGCCAGGATTTCTTGCCAAATCAAAACCCCTTACTCCTCCATCGACATTCCAAGACAACCATCTGGTCTGTTCCTGATTTGATATTCCCTCGGTGGTGTAGCCGATCATCAAGACAGCCTCCGTCGCACACTCCCTGCACTCACCCTGTTCTTCCAATTGGAGGATGGCATTCAGCATTACCGCCATTCTCTCGTCTATTCGGGTATAATCCAGGTCCCTCAGGCGTCTGTATAGCTCATCGAGAGTAGGCTTCTTTAGGGCCGCGGGCATGGATTTCCAGAACCTGTCTGCCATTCTCTGTGACTTCGGGATGTATTCGAGTATTAACCAGCTCAAGAATTACCTTACCAGCTCAAGAATTACCTTACCGGCTCAAGAATTACCCAACTCAAGAATTCTCTAGAAATGTTCCCTTGCAAATACTTGCTGCAGGTGTCGTTTATGGCGAGTTCAATCAAGATTTCTCTTTCTGTCTCTCGCTTGAGTATAGTTGGATTTTCAACTTTGTTTTTCAAACTTGATCTGAAAACAAAAACCGTATTAAGACTTAACATGTCATGTTCCTAACCTAGAGACCCCCCTTTTACCAGTATGGTTAAAATCTTATCATTTTCATTCTACTTAAAACAATTCAATTGGGATTTCCTTAAAAGCATGCAGATTCATTTTATGTTTTAGCACCGTTAATTCTTTTAAAATTCAATTGTCATGCCAATCACGTCTTAAGATCCCTTTACCTGTGCCGCACCCCAGTACCTAACTCAAGACTCCTCCCTCACGCCCAACTCGAGACCCCGTGTCCCCAACTCAGGCGATGCTCAAGTAGTATTTCTTGTGCAGATACACCATTATCTCAGTTTCCGCGAAGACTACATGTAGGATAGCGTACAATTCCCTCGAGCTCAGTTTGCCCCTGTTTGGGTCATACACCGGCATTGAGACCTCCATTATCCCTCTTTCAATCATGAAGTCTCGTAGTCTTGTTAGTGCCAACATCACGTGTTCGGGATCAATTGTGTTCCTGTCATTGACCCTCGTCACTAGTAAGCACAGATATTTGCCCGGGACTTGTGCTACTGATGGTGGAAGCGCTGCCATCCCTCCCAGTCCTGGTCTCTGTCTGAACGGAAACTCTACGTTCTGGTACTCTCTTTTGAAGTCAGCTTCCAATCTTGATTTGAAACTCATGTCCGCCGTGATGCAGATCGCGCTAGTCCTGTTTGACAGGATGAAGTCGCTATCCGTTATCATGATGTTCTCCGAGTACTCATTGGGTATTTCAAATTTCGTTTTGAAATTCCGACCTATGGTAGGCTCTGGCTCTTCTTCTTCCAGTTCCAATTCGCTTGTTTCTCTCACTTCCTTGAGCTTCTTTATCATCAAATTTTCGGTGTGGGTAAGTCCTACCCCCACTCCCCGGACAAAAATATTTATCGACGTCCCCGTCGATGTTGTCGGGTCTGAATTGTCCGGAGGAATGTCCAGTGGCCTATCTGTTGCTGTCCAACCGAAAAAAGGGTCCTCTGCCTTCATATAATTTGCCGATGATACGTCGACTTGTTGAACGCTTTGTCCTTCGCGGCTCTCGTCTTTGACATCACGCATCCACTCTAGTATCCTCAAGTTCGTGTTCTCCCTCCTCTCTATCTCACTCTGTTCGAGATCCGTCTCCAATTCTGGCGTCGAGTAGTCTTCCTGCGGATAGTGTCCACCATCGTCAATGACCTGCCATTCCTCTCCGGCTTCCAGTTCGCCTGTACTCCGTAGTTCCTCGCCCAATTTGTCTGGCTGTATCTTATCGATCAAGAAGTCATCCCCGTACCTGTTGTACCTCATGCCGGTCCGTTTACGATTGCCAGTCCTGGTTCCCGGTGGTATTGGTCGATCTGGCTCCATCCACTTCGGCACCTCATCTTGCTCCGGGTCGTTCCAGTCTTCTTCTACAAATGATCCTGCCTCAGACTCCACTTCTATCTTTTCATTGTCGTCCAAACTCAAGTTCTCATACCATCATTCTTCTCTCTGGTGCCTTTTTCATTCACTTCACACGCTGGCTCTACCACCAGGTACTCAAGACCCTCCATGTCCTTCGGTATGCACCAATCCTCCGGGGACGGGACGTGTGGCTTCAGATTTTCATAATGTGCCGCTCGCCCAGTACTCAAGCGATAGAACTGTCCTTGTTGATGGACTTCCGTTATCATGAATGGTCCCCTCCACTTCTTGAGTAGTTTCTTTGTTCCCTTGGGCGGTATGACATTTTGGAAGACCCACACATATTGGCCCACTTCATATGGCTTTGCTTGTAATATTTTTTCGTCATATTTTCTGCGTTGCCTCATTTGCGCTTGCGCGGTGTTCCTCCTGCATAGCTCGTTTAACTCCTGTTGTCTTTTGATTGCTTCTTTCAAGTACGCCTGAGGCGACGTCCTTTTCCCTTCGTATTCCGGGTAAAAGAATGTCAGAGGCATTGCTCTCTCCCTGCCCGTCAACATCATGAAGGGACTGATGCCCGTCGTTGAGTGCTGTGTACTGTTGTAGGCCCCTACTACCTGGGGCAGGTATTTATCCCAATCCGTCATGTATCTTGAGCAGTACACCCTTAACATGTTGACCAGTGTCCTGTTCTGTCTCTCTACCAACCCGTTGGTCTGTGGATGGTAGGTTGTCGAGTGTGCTTGAGCAATGTGCGATCTCCTCATCAATTCTTTTGTCAAGTCCCCCACAAAAGCTTTGCCGTTGTCCGACTGGAAGGTCATTGGAAAACCATACCGCGATATCCAATGCGTTATCAGATGATCACATGTCTCCTCGGCCGAGGCTGTCTGGCACGGAACCGCTTCCGCCAACTTTGTGAAGTGATCTATTATAACCAATATCTGGTTATATCCCGACTCCGTCATGCAGATTTTTTGATGGTCTATCTGCACCACTTCATTGAACTCTGAGCTCTCGACGGACTTGAGGGGAAACTTCATCTTCCTTGGTTCCTTTACCTGGAGGCATGCCAGGCAGGCATTCACCCATCTCTCGCAAGCTTTTCTCATCCCTGGCCAATCAAACCTGTGAAGTATCCTTTGTTGTACTTTGTCTATCCCCTGGTGCCCCATCTGGTCGTGCGATCTGAAAAGCACCTCCGTTTGATACAATTGTGGTAGTATGATGAGGTTGTGTTTGTGTAATATCTTCTCTTCATCTTTCCTCTTGCATGCTACCACCCCATCAGCTGTGTGATAGAGTAAGTCTTTCTTTTCTTTGTAGAACTGGCTCAAGATCTTGTAGCTGTCTTCCTGGAGTTCCCCCTTCTCCTTGACCCCCGACTGGATCCATTTGGAGAGTTTATTTGTCATTTTGCCATTCTTTTGGGCTCTTATTAGGTCTGACAGCCTGTATCTCGCCTTGACATGCTCCTTTAGCGCCATGATCTGTCCATTCATCTCACCAGGGTTGTGAATGTCATCACTCAGCTTCACGCATATCATCCTTTTCACTATTTTCATATCATCTTCTGACACCAGAATCGTTCTGACGTTTGAGTTGCATGATAGTTCCCTGAATGGCTTCCTTGAAACCGCAATTTTCTCAAGTTCCTCACCACCTCGTAGCTCCTGTATGTCTAGATTGTACGTTCCTGAAGATGGATCCGTCTGTAACTCCCTGTCGTGGTGCCTTGTCTTCTCTTCCGCCAATATCATGCACAGACTGTCTTGGTTTTCGCTGCTCTCATCCGAGTCTTCATCCCATCCCTCACGCTCCCCGTACAATTTTCCTTCTCCGGTTTCTTCTTCCGTGAACATGGAACACTCCCCGGACTCTTGACCTAGTCCCAGGTGTCCTGTATCTTTTTTGAACGTCACTTTCTTTTTCCTAACCTTGGTCTGCTCCAGAATGTTTTCGGGGATCTTGTCAACTAGTGACCGCACGACGTCTTTGCTGTCAGTGACGCTTCCTCTTGATGTGTCAGTATCGTTCACTGTCTCTTTTCTCCGAAGTATAGTGACTTCCGGTTCCTCTTGACCCTTCTCTTGGATCACGGGCTTATCATCTGATAGTTTCTCGAGCAACCTCATTAAGTCATCATCTATCTGTGCAGTTCCTGCTTCTACCTGGTTAAGATCATAGCCTTTTGCCTTGAGCGTCTCCTTCACGATCTTCGACTTGAGTATTATCTCTATCGGAATCCTTTTGCTCTTCTTCAAGATGGTCTTGTCTGGAGGTTCTTTAGGCAATTCAGGATGATCTTCCATCGGTTTGCCTGATTTGTCCAGCCATCTCGTGAGTGGAAGACTGTCGTACTTTTCTTTGTCCATGAAGGAGAAGCCATCTTTGATTTCAGGTCTGTCTGCCTCTCTTTGCTCTTGTCTCTCATAGAACTCCGTCTTCTTACTCAAGCTGTCGGCATTCTGATGTTTATCTTGTGTTCTATGCTCAATTATCATGTTGTATCCATCCAGGCGAACTATCCACCTCCCAATGTAACTTTGGTCCATTGAGTACGTTTTCAGCCAGCTCAGTGCTCGGTTGTCGACTCGCAACTTGAATGGCTCACTGCCCAGGTATGCCCTGTATTTCTCGACAAAGGTAACCACCGCAAACATCTCTGCTTTCGGGGCTCCGTACTTCATTTCCGTGTCACTCAGGACTTTGCTCCCGTACGCTATTGGTCTCAAGACTGTCTTCCCATTCCATTCTTGTTCTTGGTGGAGAATCCCAGAAATCGCGACTACCGACGCATCCGTGTCCAGCACGTACATCCCTTTCTCAGTCGGCATACCCAGTACTGGTGTCTCACATAGCTCTTTCTTTATTCTCTGGAATGACTCTTCTGCTGCGTTGTTCCACGTGAACTTCTTGCCCTTGTGTCTCATTAATTGTTGCATCGGGTATACCTTGTCCGCATAGCCTTTGATGAACTCTCTATAATAGTTAGCGAAACCCAGGAAGCTCATCAACTGGTGCTCTGTCTTCGGTGATTTCCAGGTCAGGACTGCTTCCACGGCGTCCGTATCAGGTCTGATGCCGTGCTTGTCTACCATCCTGCCCAAGTATTTTTAGCCTCGACCTTTTCATGCATGCAAACACTTCGTCAAGTCTCTCAATGTGGTCTTCCAGTGTTGGCGTCGCTATTACCACGTCATCCACGTAACACATTACCAGGTTGCCATACTTCTTCGTCACGCCTATCAGCGCATGTGCCATCAACCGCTGAAACGTGGCTGTGGCATTGCAAAGTCCAAACGGCATCCGTTTCCATTGAAACAGACCCAGCTCGCAGGCAAACCCTGTCTTGTCCCTGTCCTGCTTCTTAGTGGTACCTGCCAAAGGCCGAGCCTAAATCAAGAGTCGTAAAAAATTTTTGCATCACCTAACTTCGAGAGGCTCTCATCAATCCTAGGTATGGGATAGGCATCCTTCACCGTGACGGAGTTCAGGTATCGAAAGTCACAACAAAACCTCAACTGGTCGCCTTTCTTTTTGGCCATCACTACTCCACACGCCCACGGTGACTTGGATGGTTCTATCATGTCATACTCTAGTAACGTCTCGATTTCTTTTCTACACGCGTCCGATTTGTGTGGGGTCATGCGCCTCGCCCCCTCCCTGTGTGGTACCGCGTTTTCCTCAAGTTCTATTTCATGCTCAACAAAATTACAACACCCGATATCCGCCTTATGCCTCGAAAAAACTTCCTCGTTCCGCTCTAGTACGTCCTTGATGGCTTCGAGCTGTTCATCTTTCAGTTTGCCCCTCAAATGTTCAATCTCCGGCAGAACTGGTTTATCAGTTTGCATTTCATCTAGTGTGGGTCGCTCTGGAAAGTTCGAACAGCTCGACAGCCCATCATCCGTTTCTGACTTAAGTGATTTAATAAGACCTGAAGAATCTTTTATTTTCTGCAATCGTCGCAAGATACAAATTTTGTCCCTATGATTGGGACAATCAACAACTTCATTTTGTTTTGAGTTCTCGATCGTTTCATATCGAGTTTTAACCGGTAAAGCATATCCCAGTTTTCTCCCTCTCTGTATCGTGATCGGTATATCAAGGGTATTCAACAAGACACTGACGCAGAGGCCGCTCTTCGTTATCGAGAAAACAGCAGCACTTTGACTATTAGGATTCGGAACTATACACACTTGCTTGTTGTCACTTAGTTCTTTGTAATTTTTCATCCTCAAGCCTACGATTGCCGCTTCATTCGCCTTTAGCCTCACCCTCCTACTCAAGAATACTGGTGCTTTGGTTTCATTTGCCATTATTAAATTTACCGGTTTAATTGCGTACCTCCTATCCGGGTTCCGTATCCTGAACATTGCGTTATTTAGATCAATCGTTACGTCGAAATTCCTGATGAAGTCTCTGCCCAAATGAATTGGTCAGATTCATCTAGGTTTTCTACCACGAGAAAGCTCATCCACAGGTTACGTTCCCCCAAATTGAGGGCTATTATCGGCGTATTGCCCAGCACCCGAAGGGCCCCTTTGTTTGCAGCTGACAGCCGTATTCTCGAGTCTATCAAATCACCTTTGTCAAAGCCCATCCGTTCCCAAGTTTCGATTGGTATGACGCTCAAGACTGCTCCCGTATCAAGTAACCCACGTAACTGAGTCTTTTTGTCACTTATGTCTAGCACGTGCCCTGTCACATCTGCCTCTGTCCCGATGTGCATCGCATCTTCTTCAAGCATGGCGCAGTGTCCAATCGATCACACTTTCAACTCTTCTTTCCCTACGTAGATTTGCCCAATTAGGTCTTCGTCACATGTTATCATTGTCTTGGTATAGATGTTTATTCCATCTATATTTAGCATCACCTCGTGTGGACCATAAGCTTCAGTATACCTGTTATCAACACGTACCGACTTGCTACCCCCTCTCGTGAGTAGTGCTCTCAGCGCTCTAGAAGTCGTTTGTGGGCTTATACAACTCAAGTAATCTGCGTACACGTCAATGTGCATTATTGTATGGTCGCTCGGTTCGCTCAAAATTCTGGTCACCTCGTGGCCGCCCACTGTGATTATCGACATTATTCTAGCCCAGATTTTCGATATGCCGAATGGCTTTCCCGTCACCATTTTTACAGTGTTACAATTCTCGGTCTTTGTTGAGCCTGGTACAGCCTCTGGTGTTGGGTTTGATCCGGTTAATGCTTCGTTGAAATTCCGTCTTTCGATCTCCAGCTTTAGTCGTTGCTCTATTTCTTTCGCAGCCAGATCCTGTTTCACTTTGGCAATTGCTTCCGTCGCCGCTTTCTCATAGTTTATCTCTAGAGAGTTCCCGGCCGCGGATTCTATCGCACCATTAACATGTGTTACAGCTTTCACTGTTTTCGTCGGCAATTCCGTGCTTGGTGCTCCTAAGTTCCTAGATTCAAACTCGTTTTGTCTATTCCGCTGATTCTGCACCGCCGCTAATGCCAACTTATGTTTGGGGTGACTCTGGTCCTTGACCGCTTCCCAGAACAAGGGACAATCTATTCTGAAGTGCCCTTCTTGGTTACAGAAGAAGCATCTCGCTCCTATGTTGATGATTAAGCCACTATAGTACTAGTGTTCCTTCATCTGGCTCATGTCCTCCTCATCCGGTGCGTATCCTAGACTCTTCATGCCTGTTTGTATGTTGTGCAGTCAGCCACGTGGTGATCCGCCGACCCGCAGTTCGCGCATGATCTGCGCTTGTCCATGTCATCTCTAGGCTTGTACCATGACGACCTCTGAGGTTGACTTCCCCCTTGCGTGTTCCTGTTTTCTGAATATGAGTATTTCTTGGGTTTCATCAGCATGTATTCCCCTGATTTCTGTCTCATTTCTTCTGGGGTCGGTGCGCTGTCTTTCGACAATGTGTAGTATGTTGCTAACATTGTTCTTAAGTCATCACTTTTTACCCCATCAATGAACTTCGAGGCAATGCTAAAGTTTCTTCTGTTTGTCGACTCCTCTGGGTCACTCCTTCTTCTCAAGCTCTCGAGGTCATCTAGGAACCGATCAATTGACTCGTCGTCCCTCTGCCTTCTCTTTTCAAATCGCATCATCGCTTGGTGACCCTTCATGCCTGATCCGAATCGATTCAGCAATATTTCGAAGATTTTGTCCGCGGTATCGCGTTCTTCTTCTTTCTTTGCAACCACGCATTTCAATGCCGTGCCTTCCAGGTTGCTTAGTATGGCTGTGCATGCTTGCCTTTCATCATTTAAGTTATCTTGCTCTAGATGTAATCTCATCACTTCCACCCACGTGTCAATGGATCCATCGGAGTCGTCTTTGAAATCTTTTGGCTTCTTGAAAGTTTTTCTTGATTTTCCGTCTCTCCTGTCGCTCGAGTCAGTGTTCCTCGTGGCGAAGGCCCCTAGAGTCCTGTTCATCATCTCCCAAGTGCTTGCCCACGTCATGGCATCTGGACCTGCGTTGCTGCTAGCTGTTGAGTCCCCCGGACCACTCATTGTGTTTGATGTCCCACTTTTCATGATTGTTTTAGCAGCCGTTGGTGCTATGCTTACCGCATCCCGGTTTAAAGGCAACGGTGTCGATTGCCGTTTGTTTCTTTGTGGTTCCACAAAGTCAACTTTGGTGCCTTGCGTGCGATACGCTGCCGGTCTTTTTCGAGGTAGAATTTCTCAAGATTGCATCCAACTTCGCCTGTATTGCACACGAACTTTCGGCCTGATTCCTGTTCATTGTGTCCATTCTCTTTTCCAGGCTACCTAATTGGCTGTTGACATCATCATATCGGTTTTTCAACTGTTGCATGTCTCTTTTGATGTTCTTATCTCGTTCTTCATTGGTGGCATCTACCTTGTCCGACATCTGCTGGAGTCTCTCATCTGTCGCCTTAGCCAGGTTAAAACAACTATCCAGATACTCGTGTTTGTTGTATTTCACTTCTTTCCTTATTAAGTCTCTATCTTCCTCACTGTACTTCAGTTTCTTGTCGATCTGCTTTAGTTTTGTCATCAGGTCTCCAAGCTCAAGAGTAGCTGTTTCATGATCAGCCGTTATCTTGTTTTCGGCCGTCGCTTCCTTTCTGGCTTGTTCTTCGTTCAGATCAGCTTCTGTCGCCTTCGCGCTCACTGTCCCAAATGTTCGTGCTCTTTCAGTTTTTGATTCTTCGGCCGTGTTGTCCTTCGATTTCATTCCGACCATCATCGCCAACTTTTCTGTAAAAGAGGTTTTCTTTACTTGAGAGTCGTCTTTCACCGCTTCTCGGGTATTGCCTGTTGTGTCTTCCAACGCGTCTATCGGCGAAAGCTCCACGGTTTTTGGATTTTGATCTTCCATATGGAGCATCGGTGTGGATTCCGTAGTCTTCTTCTCCACTTCATCTACGCTCTGGTCTGGTGTCTCTAGATCAATTTCAATTGTGGGCTCCATGTGTTTGTTTTTAGCACCTTCTCGCGTCTTGTTCTCGGTACTACTCCTCGTGCTGACCATGCTAACTGAAAAGTTATCTTTTGTTTTGCTTGGGCCCATTGATGTCGTTCCGCGCAGCGACGAGTTATATTTCGTGTTTGATCCGCTTGACCTTTTTTCGAGCACCAGTACCCTACTCCGTCTCATTATTTCTATTTACAATTGCTCTTATTTACAATATTATTATATACACAATTCTATTCTAAGAATAAAATCTTTTGTGGAAAAAAAAAATTTTTAAAAGGAAATATACAACGTGATAAAAACCTTTCGTGAAACTTTCTTTATTTGTGGTCTCAACCGTACCGGGTTCCGACTTGTATTGTTCTGTTTTAATTATGTCTCAAAACACTTATTGTAATTTCACTTTAATTTTTATACCGTCCTAAGACTTCCAATTACCGTCCCTACTCTTCTTTGTACCGTCCCAGGCTTGTTTCTACTGTCCCAAGACTGTTCGGTACTGTCCCAGTACTTTCCGTCAATGTCCCAAGACCCTTGTCCTGAGAGTACTAGCCCAGGACCACTGTCCCAAGACTGTGCCAAGAGTACTGCCCCAAGGTCAGTGTCCCAAGGCTAGTGTCCCAAGACTACTGTCCCAAGACTACTGTCCCAAGGCTAGTGTCCCAAGACTAGTGTCCCAAGGCCATTGTCCCAAGACCACTATCCCAAGACTACTGTCCCAAGGCTAGTGTCCCAAGACTACTGTCCCAAGGCTACTGTCCCAAGGCTAGTGTCCCAAGACTACTTCCCAAGGCTAGTGTCCCAAGGCTAGTGTCCCAAGACCACTGTCCCAAGACCACTATCCCAAGACCACTGTCCCAAGACCACTGTCCCAAGACCACTGTCCCAAGACCACTGTCCCAAGACTACTGTCCCAAGACCACTGTCCCAAGACCACTGTCCCAAGACCACTGTCCCAAGACCACTGTCCCAAGACCACTGTCCCAAGACCACTGTCCCAAGACTTCTGTCCCAAGACCACTGTCCCAAGACCACTGTCCCAAGACCACTGTCCCAAGACCACTGTCCCAAGACCCCTGTCCCAAGGCTAGTGTCCCAAGACCACTGTCCCAAGACTGCTCCGGTTCAAGACTGTCGCAGGACTGCACTGTCCCAAGACTGTTGAGAAGTGTCTGAGCGGTGGGACCTCTTTCTTCTTCGTTATGGGGACTTCTTGATTCACTGTACCTTGTACCACCACTCAAGCTCTAGTAAAAATTTTCCCAGAATCCCCCTCTTAATGGCCAAATGCTGACCCCCATTTTTTAGTTACCTCTTTTTCAATGTTCCAAGCAACTTGAAACCAAAACCTGTGCGCAGGTATCTTGTGATCACCTGTTCGTATAAAAGCCAAACACAAATCCTTACCAAAATGCAACAAAAATCTAAGCAAGAAAAAGTAATAAAAACAGAGAGATGAACCCACCTAAAATTCAAAGGTGACAAATGTCTACCTTCTATCGAAAAAATGTCTGGTACCTAATTGCCACGCGTTCTCTTCCCCCCTGCTAGCGATCTTATGGGGTATCACAAAAACTGTCTATGTCCGTTCCCCCCTACCGATCCGACCAGAGTACCTACCTTAACCTGATTCTAATTTTGGATATCCGTTTCCTATGACCAACGCGTGTAAATATCTAATGTAACAAGTCCACGATGCCGAGCAATTAGTTACTCTAATGTGTCCCCCCTTTTTTACAAATTATAACCGCCAACCTCTAACTTAACCAGCCCCCCTTCTAACCTCCCCCCTTTTTAGCCCCCCTTCTTAAGCCTAAAATTACCTTAAGCGCCGGGTGCTAAACCTCTCAAGAGAAAACCGTAGACCTGTCTCCAGGCCTGCTTAAGTAAAAACGTTCCTCAAAACCGGGGGATTTCGCTTATCCAATTTTACACTTATCTCCTATAATGTAATGTGGATTTTAACGATACCCGTTCTGCCCAACTTGAGAATTCGAGAACTGCCAAATCCTTCTTGGCTACTTTCCCACTCGACTGGTCACCTTTTCCAGTCCAGTCTCCTATTGGTTCAGCTCAAGTGCTCCTGAACCACTTTCCCACTCGGCTGGTCAGCTCTTCCAGTCAAGTCTCCTATTGGTTCAGCTCAAGTGCTCCTGAACCACTTTCCCACTCGGCTGGTCACCTCTTCCAGTCAAGTCTCCTAGTTGTCCAGCTAAGTTCCAAGCTATCTAAAAACACTTGACAACGCCCCACACTCGGGCACTTTATTGAGGTTACTGGGTTAAATTGCTAGGTTGATCGAAACGATCGAACTTGTAAAACAGTATGGGTATACTATTTAAATAATATAAAGGTTTGATCCAACTAATCTGGTGTCAAAATTACTGTCTTTTTTCGTTTTATGGTTTTTGTTCCTTTTTCTATTCTTTTTTTTGGTTTTTGTTTTGCTTTTTGTCTTTTTGCTCGTGTTTTTGTCCCCCTAGTTGCCCCCCTTTACTCGGTTAGCTAAGCCTCGTTCGGAGAACGTACCAGGAAGATTTCTCGAGTTTTCTTAAAAAGCTATCACGGTACAACCGGAAGGTTTGCACGTTCCTGTCGAACCGTACCGCCGGTACTCTAGAATGGGCATGTAGCCCGAAGCTGTCTCAAGTGGGTTAGACTCCGTAGTCTTGATGTCGTAAACACCCAGGAGCGCCATAAAAACACTATGTAACATTCGTCTACTGTAGTCACACATGAGGCTTAAGAAAATTAGGCCCTATAACCATTGGCTCAAGAGTCAGGGACACTATCTCTTGTGTTTTTCTACCTCAAATCAGTCGGAGCCAATTCGGTTCGTTTGTGACATGAGACTACGACCCGTTACAGCTTAAAGGCTACTACTAAAATATCCCCCCACTCTAGAATTAAGAACGTCCCCATACTTAGGTCTCTAGATACCCAAAATACATGAACGCCGTTAAAAACCGGGTCGGAACAATCCGTTAAGTTACTTTTTATTAGACAGTGGAACTTTGATCCATTTCAGATGGATCAACCTAAAACTCGCCTTACCTCAACATAACAATCATAAAACACACTCTAGAAATTTAAATTAAGGACTCACATGCTGATGCGCTCGAGCACAGGAAGTAATTAAATGGGTGAGCAACTCTAGAATGAACTAAGATAACTAGATAAGTTCAATGTTTATCAGTTTGAATGGCAGAGGTAAGTTTGAACTCTAGAATGAAGTTTTATGTGAACCATTGGGACACTCAAGCTGTCCACCTTTCCGTCGAAGGTTCACTCTAGTCCAGTTCGAATAATTGTTCCCTCGGGAATACTCTGTCTTCTATTTCAGATAGGACAGCTCTACTCTTGTTCACTATGATGGAAATTGCGAATAGCAATTTCCCACTTGTTTTTATCTGACAACTTTCCCGCGATTGTTATTCGATCGTTCTGAATTTTCTTTTTCGGTTTTCAGTTATCGCGAGAAAATCGTGCATGAAAGTCTCCATTCGAATTTTTGAAAAAATTAAATTTCACCCCAAAATTAAGTGCTCTTGCTTTTCTCAAGGTCAAACTTCCAAATATGACCGACTGGCACAAGCGAGCCTTCCGAATTAGTGATTTTAAAGGATTAACGACGTTATTTGAACGATGGGACAAAACGTGAAGGTTGAAGGATTCGGGAATTGCTAATTTTTAAATTTTCGAAGTGATTACGTAACATTTCTGAGAAACGTCAGAAACGGCCATTTTGGCAAAAAGGTTGAAGAAAAACACAACAACATTAGTTGCGCAGACGATAACTACGAGAGTCGTGATCAAAAAACAACAGCAGATTGCAGGAATAGCAGAGAAGGTTCCGAATTGCAACTATTGTGTCGCTACAATAGTTGCAAGGCCGTTGCAGACGACGGTGAAGGGTGGAGGACAACCTTCCGGATTAAGAAGAAATCAAGATTAACGAGCTTGATTCAGTGAATTCAAGAATCCGGAAGGGTTTCCGAACTGACACTTTTATTCTTTTATATAAACTTTTAGCTTCTTGTCATGTCCTGAATTGAATTTAATTAACAACTGGATTGATTTTGATAAGGATGAGAAGCTAGGAGTTGGGGGGAAAGGGTTGATCCATCTTCGATGGAGATGATGATTTTATCTACTGAACAAAAACAATAATAATATATTAAATAGCAGTAGCCCTGATTTTAGGAGTGACCTCGTGGTCTGGGGATACTGAGACCCAGCCATGAGCTCACTATTTCTGCATGTAATTAAGTTAATTTGAATGTTTTGACCGAAGCCGAAAGCAGTAACGTTTTTTGTCGACCCGATGTTAGAAAAGAACACCGAAAGTACTGGCTTGGTAGAGACGTTGAAAAGCATATAAATCTCTGTTTAGACGCTAGCCAGTCGTCTTAGGATTAGTTTGATTTTCCGTCGATATGTATCTTCCGGGCGAATGTTACATAGATGTTTTTATGGCGCTCCTGGGTGTTATTCTTTTTTAACATCATGACCGGCAGAACCGTTAACGAGCACTCCGCGCCGAGCGGATGCTCACATTAACGCACTTAATAGGCCAAAGCCGCCGGGGCGGAAGGGTATTTCGGAACGCGGAAGCCTTCCGGATTACCGTGAATAGCTTTTTAACTTAGTTAAGACCGAAAATTCACGAACCAGGAAGGGTGGGGAGATTCGCGGTCCCGTCGTTCCCTGAGGGGTTTGCGACCAAAAACACTTAAAGATATATATAAAACCAAACAAAAAGTAGTATAGTACCCAAGAAAAACAAAAAACCGAAAACAGTAAAAAAAAAAAAGTAAAAAATCAGTAGAAATCATCCCCCCAGACAAGATGTGATCCGACCCCCCCGTTTGTTGTTGATAAATATATTGTTGTTACAGGCATTTATATCAGTCAGGATCGTTACGATCAGTTTTGTAGCCCGTTTTTGAGGCTTGTACTGTAGGGTTATTTGAGCATTTAAGCACGTTAATGATAAATTGCGCTCAATCCGGAAGGGTCAGCTGATTTGCGCTCACTTCGGACGGGTCTTGGGAGAAGACTGATCCGGCAAGCAGTACAAGGAGTAACAAGAAGGGGCTGAACGACAACAACAATCGTCTGTTGGGTATCGTTAGCAAGTTTTGTATCCCTTTTGGTACAAAAATTAAGATATTAATATGTGGGTGACCCTTCACCGAACTGCGAATATCCGAGTTAAGCACCTTAATTCGGATATTAAACAAACCCGGAGGCGTATAGTATTACTAATATTATTACTTATATAGCCTATATTAATAGTCTTATATCGTTTTTCAGTGAAAAACAACGAAAACAGACCGGTTTTTAGGGTCAAAATTGCGATATTTTGATCCCCCCACAAGTCGCGATTTTGGAGATATCGATATTTTTTGAAACGGAAAAAAGCGCTAAGTTAGTTTGTTTTATCGTAACTGCACTACCATAATAGATATAACCGGTTAAGTTCAGTTCGAAAGTGGTTGGAACTATTTTGGTACCGAAAACCGAAATTTCGTGATTTTTGAGAAAACGAAACACTATAAATTCAGAAATATTTTTGAAAATTTTGAGTTAGAACAGTAAGAATAGTTGTTCGGACAAAGTCCACTAGTGAATCTACAAGTTTTAAGACCCGCTACCCGAAAGCCTTCCGGGTTGCAGAGAAATCGAACTTAACGTGTTTGATTTGGTGGATTCATCAATCCGGAGGGGTACAGGTAGCACAGTTTTTTGCAAATTTTTTCAACAAAAGCGTTTTAGATCGGTTCTTTTGCATTGAACTAGAAGAGTATAGGCCTTCTGAGCTCGGATCAATAAATTTTAGGTCGAAAGGACCAGATTTGCGGAAAAAGTTAGGCGGAACCTATAAGAGAGAATTTTCTTGAGTTTAGAAAAAAGACGTTTTGGTTAATAACTTTGGAATTACTAGGCATATCAAGTTGATCTTGGTACCAATAGATCAGAAATTAGCTGAGCTTACTGATAGGGACAAAGTTTTTTGGACAAAGTTTTTCGGAAAAGTAAGCGTGAAATTTTTTTGAGATTGTTTTTAGCAAAACTCCTCAATTTGGAAGGGTACACCCTTCACGTTTTATAAATTTCTTTTAGAAAAGCCCTTATATCCCTACCAAAAGGTAATAGCGGTTGAATAAAGTAACTTTAGGCTGTTCCAGACGAAAAGGGAAGGCTAGTGGCACAGCAAAACCTTAATCGAGCCGAAGTTAGGCGAGCGATAAGACCCTTCACCGTTAGTGTGAATTGTCAAATAAGAGGCTTAACTTCAATCCGGAAGGGTCTAGGAAAGTAGTACATACCATTCCTAGTTAATTGAAAAAGCAAAACTGCATCGGAGAACATATCCGGAGGGGTATAGGTTGAAAGAAGGAAATCTCCGAAAAGCTACTTTTACCAATCCGGAGGGGTCAAAATTTTTTCAAGTTAGGAGGGGTCCGAATCCGGAGGGGTCTTATAGTTGCTAATTCGGAGGGGTCCAAATCCGGAGGGGTCTTCTATTAACTAACTCAGAGGGGTCCCAATCCGGAGGGGTCTAGATTTTGTTGATCCGGAAGGGTCCTACTTGTGCCAATCCGGAGGGGTATTATTTTATTAAATACGAAAGAAAGACTAAAGTGAGAGGTATTAGGTTATTAGCACACAGGCTAGGTATCAGTGACTGCACTGGTAACTTGCCTTTCAATAAGAACCAGACAAAAACAAAACAGGTCCGAACTCGGATATTCGCGACACTAAGTCAATATTAAAAAGAGCGTGACTCATTGGTGTGGATTGCAACATAATACGTTTTTGTGAAAAGTGACTGCCATGAGGGTTTTAGTAGGTCTAGCTCGGGCAGTCCGAAGGCAGATAGGTAACACAGTACTCGGTGGGTGCAATAAACGCCCACTTGAGAAAATTACTGCCTTCAAAGTTTTGTCTGTTTGGTGCAGCACCGAGCAGGGAAAGCTTTTTCTTTAAAAGACAAGTTCGACTATTGTACTACGACAGAATAAAAGTACACTACACATACGTTTTTTTTCATAGAGGCATTAATATTCTGTCATTATAAATTTTTTTTGTTTTTGATTTTAAATCAACGTAAACTGTGCTTGATTGGGTAGTGAGTACACTATATTTTAAATTGACTGATAACATCATATTGTGCTAGTTTTCAAATCTTACGACCGATAATCGGTTAGTGTGAATAAATTTTATACAAACTGTACTCTGATAACAAAGAAGGATTCGTGATCACTATTTAATAGAATCTTGTGAAACTTATTGTGTTGTGTCATTATTATTGTTAATAAAATCATAAGGTCACTAGCAATCGAGTTAAAGTGTATAGGCATTAAGAAGTGACAAATAGAGAATGAGTCTAGACAATTCAAGGATACCAAAACGAGGTAACAGCTCTAGGAAATTCATACCTGAAAAGCAAAGAAAAACGATGACCGATCCTTTTGTGGATTGGATCAAGCGATCCTGGTCCGACAAAGGGGAGACGGTTTCAGGCAGAATGGTTGAAACGAGAAGTCAGAAGACCTCAGAAGAGCGTAAAGAACTGTTGGAGGTGGAGGTCAACACAGAGCATGTCATGAACGACAACCAGGAAGTACATGGACTGGAAAGGAGAGGCAAAAGGCTGGCAAGTGAATCTACTCCGGTATAACAAGGCCATGATTTTGCCACTTCCACCGGGACATTGGATCGAGAGGAGATGTCGGAACTGTCCGACATCTCAACTGAAGTAGCGGCGACGAGAAGATCTCCGACAGACAACACTATGATGGCAGGCGGAACTGGGAAACAAACAACGTCATCATCGTTCTCAGAAAGAATGAAGAACACCTTCGGAAACATCTATCCATTCACCATGGGAGGAGGCGCATGGAACGAAATTGAAACCCAGGAGGAAGAGGATGAAGAGGAGCAAGGGGACTGTGGATCTCAAGTCAGCCTCAATAGTTCGATCCAGGAGAATGAGGCATACGTCGGAAGAGAGACTGGAACCATGGACAAATTTGGTGTAGTGACAACGATAAGCAAAGAGGCGAACACACCGGGCCAGTCAAAAGACTTCGCGATTATGACGAGTTCAGAGCCACAAACTGGAGAGAGTAGAACCACAGGGCTAGGCAACGCGTTAGCGGATCCTGAAATAGATAAGGAAAAGACGTCGAGACAGAGAGTCAAGGCCCGGATCTCGACCAGCACGAAGCTACCTGGGACCGACAGGGTTGCACCGCCACTAGTAACGCCACTCGTGAATAACGGGGCAGCACTAGAAGAAGCCTCAAACAACATAGTGGACAGTTTAGGAGAACAAAATGAACAGATGTCGATAAGGATGTCTCCGAGAAGAAATAAACCGCAATAGACAAGAAGTTGGCAGGAGCGAAAAACGCTTGAAAGAAAGAACGGACGAGCACCTGGCGAAGAACTTGTCGCGAATGACAAGAGAGGCGGAACAGCGAGAGTTACGCTTAAGAGACGACATGGAGAAGTTAAGAATTCAGCAAGAGCAGTCTCTTGGGACTCTTGACACAAAGATAGACGCGATGATGGAGAGGCGAACTCAGGCTATCATGGATAGGTTGGACGGGCTACTAAGCAGCAAGAGTGGACCAAAAGAAGGAGAACCGAACTCGGGAGGTCCCAGCAGGGAACCGAGGGTGAACTTCAATGAACATCAAAAGAGGAAGACGTATGGATCCACTAGAGGCAGGGGCAGTTCATCAGGCTATGCCACAAGGGGTAATGGAACATGGGGCCCGAAAAGTAGAACAAATTCAACGGGGAACAGACAAACCTCTAACGAACGACCAACGCAAGGCACACATGCGACTGGGAGAAGTGATTCCGGCAACAGGGGGCATGCGAGTCCGAGGAGGAGTCATGTGGGCCAAGCGGGAAACACTCACGGCGATTCGGATTGCAGGGATGCACCGCATACAGAGCCTCAGACGAGGTGTGAGGGCACTCAGGCGGGACACTCAAGGGATGCTACGGCAATGGCCACGGCATTTGAACACCTAAATAGGTCTTTGGAGACATTCCTTACAAGGTTATCCAGAACCAAAGAACGCAGTGAGAAGTCCAGAAGAGTCTTTAAGAAACCAAGATGCTACAAAGACGAATCTGATGGCTGTATTGATACCTGGATAGAGGTAATGAAGCTGCATTTCGAGGAAGAGGACTTGTCGGAGAGACAGGAATGCAGTGCGCTCACCAGCAACTTGGAAGGGACAGCCCTGAACTGTGTCATGGCCAAGAAGCAATATAAACGTGACACTGCTGAGAAAATCTTCGAAATCTTGTTAAACCGTTTCGGATCAGGGGTGCAGGGGCACCAGGCGATGATGCGCTTCGAGAAACGGAGGCAACGAGAAGATGAAACGATAGACAAGTTTCTCGATGATTTGGAAATGCTGAGAAGACGCAGCCAACCGGACGAGTCAAACCGAAGGATGAACCTGGCCTTAGCCTTAAAATTCATCGATGGTGTGAAGAATGATGAACTTCGTACGATGCTAGCAACGCATTACACACTACTATCAACCAATGCGCCAACACCGGAGGAGTTGAGGCTCAAGTCAAAAGAGTATCTTTTGTTGAAACCTCCTTCGAGATCTGGATACTACAAGAACAGTTATCGCAATTTTAACAACGGACCAGCAAACCAAGGGAACAATTGGTACAAACCCAGGGGTGATATGGACAAGAGACGCTCTTGTGCCAATTGCAGTTCAACGGAACATCATGTGTCAGCATGCCCAGCTTACAAACAAGGCATGAAAGCTTTAGGCTTTAGCCTCGAGGACGAAGTTGCGTCAGAATTGGACCATGAGGATTTCATGAGAGGAGTAATTGCGAAATTCGGCCCGAGCTGTTTCTTTTGCAACTTGGAAGGTCATTTTAAATCAGATTGTCCGCAATTCTGGGATGCAGTGGCAGACATAAAGCATCCAAGACATGAAGAAGCTTTGTCAGGAGTGAAAGCCAGCAAGGCTCGACTTTTGAATGAAGCAGAGGCACGCAGAAAAGAAAAACCTCAAGAGCTGGCGGCAAAGAAAATGCAAGCGGTAACAGAGGAGACACGTGAGCCGGAACCAGCAACTGCGGCTGATGACTTCAAGATCGATTATAGGGCAGCCGCGAGGGATGCTCTAAATAGAGTACAGCAGGAATTGGTGACGAAAGAGATCGAACAAAAACTGAAACTTGAACTGTAAAAATGAGAAACTTCAGGAGCAACTGAATACCTTCGAAGCAACGGAGTTTGAAGAAACGAAAGCACCAAACAGTTTGAACATGAAACTTAAAGTGATCTCCGGTCAGAGGTTCGGCATGGCGCCGCAAGGAAACAAGATACAGTCGATAATCTCAGTGGCTGGACACCAGGTAATAAGAAATCTGAGTGAACCATCCGAGTTCACTTTGATGCATTTGGACACATATGCAGATTATCTGAGGCAGGTGGAGCCACGCACCGAGTCGAGAGCTGTGCGAGCACTACTAACGACGGGTGGCCCTCGCATGAAGAAACTTCATGGACGCTACCTAGAGGTCTATGGGCCGTATAAAATAATGCTGAACGTGGATGGAATCAGTATCTACACCAGGACTTATGTAACAACAGATGATGACCAAATGGGGCAAATCTATTTGGGTGATGAGGAACTCAAAGTCCGCAGGATAGGCCATGACGCCATGATGGAACAAGACGCAGTACACATTGGGTATGAAGCAGATGTGACCGCACATCTGCTCGAAACCAACGGAACAAAACTCGGAGTCACAGGGCTTCTGGACACAGGAGCGGTAGTGAGTGTGATGCCGATGAAAACTTGGGAAAGAATGGGCTTCACGCGGGAAGATCTAGTTCCAACGAATCTCCGACTGACCGCCGCCAATCGAGGAGCTATCTACGTGGCCGGAAGAACGCCAATAACGGTCCTCCACATGGGAGGACGGGATCTTTGGATGAGCTTCCTGGTGGTAGAGAATCTGGACGACGCCGACCAATTCATCTTGGGCCGGGATTTTGTCAGGAATTTTAACGTGATGATTGACTTGAACAACGGTCTGATACGGATTAGAAACCCGGACCGAAAGTATGTTAAGAGACCAATTAATAGGATAATAACAGACGAAAACAAGGTACCAATTTTTGTGGTTAGAAAAGTAAAATTACAACCAGGACAAGCTGTGGTAGCAATTTTTAGAATGAGAAATTTGAATTCGTTAAGTGATATTAAACAGGTTTGCTTAGTACCGAATCCAAATAGTCAGAGTTCGGTGATTTTAGGCCGGAGCTTCTCGGTAACGCGAAACGGACTGTGTGTCAGTGTGTTGTTGAACACACTGGACACCACGGTTTCAATCCAGCGTGGAAAGAAGCTTGGCTACGTTTTGCCGATGAAGACCGACTATGAGGAGACATAAAACTTGAAGAATTATAGTGTGAAAGACTGTCCTTATCATGCCAATAAAGATAAAATTTTAAAGAGGATTAATGAATTAAAATCTATTCATAAATTGTTTTCAATAAAATCCGAAACGGACGATGGCTTATCAAGCTGCTCGAGTTTTCCGGAACGCTCCTCGTCATATGAACTAGAATCTGACAAACCGGTTTTGCCAGAGATAGAACAATTAAAAGGGAAAATAGGCGAGGGAGATTTCGAAAAATTGCGGGACCTCCTAAATCGGAACGCAGATGTGTTTTCAAAACAAAAGGCGGATATCGGTTGCTGTAATTTTGTCGAACACGAAATCGAACTAGAAGAAGGCGCCGTTCCCCATAGGGAAGGCGCAAGACGAATGACGCCACACAAATCGGAAGCGTGCCGAGCGGAAATAGAAATGTTGCTTGAATACGACATGATAGAACCCTCGAAATCGCCATGGGCTTGCGGGGTAGTAATGGCGAAAAAGAAAGGGGGGCAGCTTAGATTTTGTTGCGACTTTCGTTACTTGAACGCGGTAACGATAAAAGATGCGTACCCGATACCGCGAATAGACGAGAGCCTATCTAAGCTTGGTGATGCCAAGTTCTTCACCACATTGGACTTAGGTTCTGCCTTCTGGCAGGTACCTCTGCGGAAGAAGGACAGAGAGAAAACCGGATTCGCGTGCGAATTGGGATTGTACCAGTGGAAGAGGATGCCCTTCGGCTTGTGCAATGCAACGGCCACTTTTCAAAGACTGATGGCTCAGGCTTTGACGAGAGTGACCAAGAAGTACGGGAATCTCGTGATGTGTTACGTGGATGACGTAGTCATAGCGACACCGACCCTGGAAGACCACATTGAGAGGCTCGATGAGGTCTATGGATGCATGAAAAGAGCTGGATTGAAGTGCAAACCATCGAAATGTGAAATCCTTAGGGATCCGATTAAGTACCTAGGAAGAATGGTGGATAGGCATGGTGTGAGGCCGGACCCGGAAGCAGTGTTGACATGGAAGGCCCCCAGAAAGGACACACAGCTCCTGAGCTTCCTAGGGTTTGCCAATTACTACCGAGAATTCATAAAAGGATATGCGGACAAGGTGTATCCGATGCAGAAGCTGATGCGCAACAAGGGGAAAAATTTCGAATGGAACGATGAGGCACAGGTTGCTTTCGAGAACATAAAGCGGGAACTGTGCGAAGCGCCAGTGCTGGGCATGCCTACAGAAAAGGGCATGTATGTTCTCGACACAGACGCATCGGTGGTAGCCATCTCAGGAATCTTGCATCAAGAGCAAGAATGGAACGGAAGAACAGTTCTCCGTCCCATTGCATACGGCAGCAAGGTCTTGAGTGACACAGAGATGAAATATGGCGCACCAAAAGCAGAAATGTTTGCAGTAGTCACCTTCGTGGAAAAGTACCGTGCACCTTCGACTGTCACCTTCGACTGCTCCCTTCAAGTTACGCGTGGACAACAGAGCGTTATCCTGGTTGAAAACCTACTCGATGGATCAGAGTTATATTGGTAGATGGATAGTCAGATTGGATGGCTACCATATGATAATCGAACATAGGATGCGTGATAAACACCAGAATGCTGACAGCCTCAGCAAGAAAACTGAGTTTTATGAAAGATTGGAACAGAAGCAGGCCAATCAGGCGGAAATAAAGGAGGGATTCTCGTTTCTGGACAAAGAAACTTATGAAGCGCTTCCCTTAACGAGATGGTTCAATAAGTCTGGACATCCAATTCCAGGGCACCCGGAGTTACCTGTAGAGAAAGCGGCCGAGATAAAGATCGTATCCAAGGAGGACCCAGTCCCCTTGGATCTGTTGCTGCGCTCGAACCTGGTCCAGCAAGAACTCTCTCGCATGAACATAAACAGCCTCTCATTATTGGATAAAATGGTGCAAGTCACACCGCAAGTGATGCGGATGCTGGGTGGATTGTTAGAAAGAGAAGTGACCAGAGATGACCCAGAGTGGACAGCAGCAGTGGCATCGCTAACAGTTAGTGAGAAGGTGAAGATCATGCCGTCCAGACGACAGCACGAAGAGAACGAGAGGGATTGTAGGACAATAGTTCAGCAACTAGTATCCTCAATACCCCAAGAGATTTTAACCAGTACTTCCTACGGACAGAGAGAACAAGGGAGCAGCAAGCGAAAGAAAACCGTCACCTTTGTGGAGCAGGATAAGGAAGGTAAAAAGGTAGAACAAAATCTGCTGCAAGACTATTTGTCCGGGGAGACGAATGATGAAAAGAACCAGCGATCACAAGATCAACACCCGGGACAAGAAAATTTGTCCGGGGAGTCTGAGATAGGCGAGAAGATTCCTGATGAGAAACAGGACCTAGAGAACAATGTTTTGTCCGGAGAGTTCAGATGGATGCGAAGAAGGCACAGACATGATCTGGAGGAGCGTGCAGTCTCCAGCACAACCTCTTCGACGAATGATGATTCCCGAAACTCAGGAATGGACACCTATTCAGACAGGAACTCGAGTTCGGGATCAGAACTGTCAGAACTAGCGATACACACGCTACTAGTGGAAACTCGGGCAAGGGACCTGAACAGAGAAGTGTACCAGGATCCTGACAGTGATCGCTACCTAATACCAAGCGAAAGAGTCTTTGACAACGCAGCGGATGACTTGGAGACGATAGCGGTATCGAAACGTTCGATAAGCCTGTTGCCGCAAAAAAGAGGTAGTCAGGACTGATCTTCAGCCGTTTAAACAAGAAACACAGCCATTGGCGAAAATTTGGTGCGTTAAGATGGAAGAAGACACACACTAGCCCAACGAGCTGAATAGTCAGATGAGGGTCGTGAAGACGTACTTAAAGGCGAGATACCGACTCTCGGACTTTCTAAGGGCGCAGAGAAATGATCGCATGACAAGCAACCTGAAAAGGTGGATCGAGAATGGTTCGCCGGATAAAGAGGACCTCGAGGAAGATAGTTATCGCATCTTGAGACAATACTTCATGCAGAAGGAAGGGAGGTTATATTTGAACAAGGACGGGATCGTGGCTTGCAAAAGAAGAGAGGAAGACAGAGTCCTATACAAGTATAACGCGATAGTGTTACCGCAACTCTATCAGACAGAACTATTTTTCAGGTCACATGATCAGATGGGCCATCAGGGGATCGACAAAGTATATCAGAGGATCCTGAAGCGCTTTGAATGGCCTGGGATGAAAAAGGCATGCGAGAAATGGGTAACAGCATGTCTGTCATGCCAACAGGTCAAGGATCCAAGGAAGTTGCGATTTCCTTTACAATCGATCGAGTCGTCTGAAGTCAACGAGGTGGTGCAAATAGATCACCAAAAGATATGCATGACAGACAATGGTTACAATCAGGTGCTGGTCATGATAGATCATTTTACGAAGTATGCAGAGGCCGTGCCCTGCATAACAGCCTCGGCGGAAGAGACATGCGACCACCTGATCAACACGTGGATAGCAAGACATGATTGTCCGATGACGTTTCAATCGGATAATGGAACAGCTTTCGTAGGAGAGCTTACGAAAGAGCTTATGAGACGCTCACAGGTCGCTCAGGCTCACTCCACAACATACCACCCTCAGACGAATGGCTTAGTGGAAAGACAGAATAGGACGTTAGTGTCGATGCTGAGAGTATATTGTTCCAGGTACATGACCGATTGGGACATATACCTTCCACAGGTGATGGGAGCATATAACAGCACGCAACACTCCACCACCGGAGTCAGTCCACACATGATGCTAACTGGGCACGAAAAGTCTTTACCCTTAACCTTCTTTTACCCAGAGTATGAGGGAAAGAAAACGTCCCCACAGGTCTACGTGAGGGATGTGATCAGACGCCAACAGGAGTTGAACGATTTGTGTAGACGAAATACTCAGCAGGCACAGGCAAGGCAGAGGAAAAGATTCGACAAGAAAGCAGCTGGTGCAAAGGCTTACTCGGTGGGAGACTACGTATGGGTATTTCAGAACGTTATACCACCGAAAAGGACGAAAAAGCTCCTAAAAAGTGGAGGGGACCCTTCATGATTACAGAGGTGCACCAGGAGGGACGCTTTTATAGACTGAGTACTGGCCGAGCAGCCCACTACGAGAACATAAAGCCACACAATCCATCGACAGAAGACTGGTGTATACCTGCAGACATGGAAGAAGGGGATTATCTAATGATGAATCCTGCTTGTGAGGTCAATGAAAAAGGCACCAGGGAGAAGAACGATGGAAACGAAGTCGTAGAGGAAGGTACGGATACACCGCTGGACCTGGATCCAAACGAACAGATTGAAGCGGACGATGAAACCTTACCCTACGCAGAGGAAGATTGGTAGGATCCCGAACAGATAGAGGTTCCCAAGAACTTGGAACCGGATCTTCCGTTCACGATACAGACTCGTCAGAAGGACGGGAAGAGACCAAGGATAGATCTGAAGAAGATAGTGGAGGAAGTAGTGGGTCTAGAGGAAATCACTGTGTCACAAGACAATGTCATAGTCGATGATCAAGACGATGAGTGGGTTGACGACTGGTCAAAACCCGAGGTAGAATTCGACGACGAGCAACAGCAGTCTTACGAACAAGACTTGACGAACCTGCGTGTCTTAGAGTGGCTGAATGAAACGACCTCGGATCCTGAGGAGACCAGTGTCACGATTCAAGACGTAGATCGTGAAAGCATGAAATGCGTCAAGACCGAACGAGATGATCCTTCCTGGGCTGCCCAGGAAGGACGACTACTCATTCCGGCTTCTAACCTCGACTTGATACCCGGTGATACGGGGACGTCGATGGATGTTTTTGTCCGGGGAGTGGGGGTAGGACTTACCCACACTGAAAACTTGATAATAAAAAAATTAAGAATAGCAAGAGAAACAGGAGACTTAGAAGCAGAGACAGGCGAAGAACCTAAGAAACCTGACAAAGGCAGGGTAGTTGAGTCATATTTTAACTTATCAAATGAATATTCAAGTAACATAATACTAACAGACAGTGATTTCATACTCACAAACAGAACATGTGCGATAGCAATCACAGCAGACATGAGTTTTAGGACAGCGTTAGCGGCAGATTTTAAGAGAGAATACAAAAACGTGGAATTCCTTTGGAAGCAAAGACCAGGGTTAGGGGGCGTAGCAGCCTTACCTCCGGCGGCGTCGCAGATACCGGGAAAATACCTATGCTTCTTGGTAACGAGGGCGACGGAGAAGCAGCACGTGAACCCAGAGAACCTAGTCTTGTCTTTGACGAGGCTGAGGGACTTCCTTGTGGAAATGGACGTGAAGGAGCTCTCGCTTCCAGCGTACGATCCAAACAAAGGAAGACTGCATCCTCGGGAATTGTACGCGCTTGTACACGTGATATTCTCTGATACGAACATACAAGTATATCTACTTAAGAAATATTACTTAAGTATAGGCTGAGTGATGTGCGAAGGAGTGTTAGGCCAAAGACTAAGTTGTATGTAAGATGTGTTATGTTATGTTATGTTATGTTAGGTTATTATGTGTTAGGTTATTAAGATCATGGGTAAGTAGGGGTTAGTGACCATGAACAACAAAATGACGATCATAGGAATAGATCCAAAGTTTGGACTGTCCAATCTTAGGTCGAATTCCAAAATTTTAGAGACCGATTGATTTTAATAAATTTTAGGATAAACATCTTTTTATTTGAACTGTTTTTAAGCAAATTTTAACGATATATGTTAAGGTGAAACTGACAAGTGTGATATTTGTGACTTCTTTTCTAGATCCTGATTGATCATTTAATTACTCACTTGATTCAAAATCTTGGAATCAAAACCGAATCGAACTTGAAAGAATAGAATGGATAACTTCAACTTGGATGAATTGGTGGACCTGGCATATGTAGAACCGATGATAGATGCGATCTATCGTCGGCTGATCGATCGAGACTTCGCTCTGGAGGACCCAGAGGTAGTCATGTTGCTGACCGCCCTGATCAACATCTTGGGGTACGACAACCGTGGAGACCGCCCCACGGAAGTCCTGTTGATGGCAGCATATGGAGAAAGAGGAGTACTAGACCGCCCGAACATGAGAGTGATGAGGTGGAGAAACGGGGCTCTCTCAGGGAGTGACTTGGCGAATGAGCCTGGATTGGGAAGTTCTAGGACCTACCAACCAGGTGAGATGCCTATGCCCTCCAAGCCCAAACCTGGGTTGACGAGAATGCATCGGGAGATGAACAGCGAGGCGACCTCGTCTGGTTCACCACTGAGAGCAGCTGTGCCACCAAAAAGGGCGAAAGTAGGACAGGAAGTTCAGACGAACCAAACCATGCAAGATCTGGATGAGATGAACGATGAACTGAAAAGTACGAAGAAGGAGCTGGACGAGATGACCAGAAGCATGCTCCAGATGGAGGAAGATCGGGACATGTGGAGAAAGTTGTTTGAAGACTGCAACAAAAAGCAGGGTCAAGAGATTGAGCGCTTAAGGCAGGAATACAAAGAGCGATCGGAGCAGATGGCGTTGACAACGGCCGTGGAGAAAGTTATACCTGCAAGGGATATTCCTCGTGGGCAGTCCCCGATGGAGCTCTTGACGCCTCGAGAAATGAGTCAAACAACGGAGACACGACTTCCAGTAGAGACAAATCGAGTAACGATCCCGGATCCTAGTGACCCCTTGGGTGACCCCGTCGTGGAACAGACAGTGAGGAAGCTGATAGAGACAGCTGGACGACTGGTCGCTAACAAGAATGCGCCAGGTTCCGGGGTGACTGCACCCTATGGAACGATTGACGATACGGGCAAAGTACGACTCTCCCAGACCGTGATCAGACAAGGGATAAGTGACGTGACACCACTCATGGGGAGCTCGAGAATCCCAGAGAGGAAAGTACGGAAGATGCCAGCGAAGAAAGTGTCTCGCATAATAGACGTGCAAAAGAATAATCAATTGAAATATAATTTCACGGGAGTTCCGGAGACAGATCTGAGGGCCTGCTTCAATCGAGCTACTTGGAGCCCGGCAGTAAACCTGCAGCAACCACCACTCGGAACATCTCATCTGATACTGGGAGACAGCTTGGTCAGAGTGCTGTCGAATTTGAGGACCTCGTGGATCACCACGGTGATGGCCTTTGGAGGCGCGACGATAGCCCAATTATATCGGATGGTGGAACTGATGAATCCAGGGAGGATCCCCAATGTGTTGATCTTAGTTGGGACGAATGATATCTTCAGAGGTTCAGATGAACAGGAAGCATTATGGGAGTCAATGATGGTGTGTTTGTTTACGACCCTCTGGCAGAAATTCAATTGCGCGGTACTGACCGTTTGCACTGTGCCAATGAACGCGAGAAGACTGACAGCATCAGGAAATAGGCATAACGAGGAAGTCGTCAGGAGGAATAACATCCTGAGGAACCTCGCAAGTCGAAACGCCGGAAGAATGATCCTCATGGACATTGAACATGAGTTGAGAGCTATAGATCAGGCCAGACTGACCACGGAAGGCATCCACTTCGACAGTATCGAATGACAAGCTTGGTTGAATCGAGTCTTCCAAGAGCGGTTGGACGAGCTGGAAGCAGAACTCTTTGACACAGGAGTGCTGAAGGAAGAAGGAACAGTGAGTGACGCGGTGATTACCACCTTTGTGCCTCCTAGCCTGGAAACACGCTTGGGTACGGTCCCGGCCGTCACGAACTACAGGCAACAAAGCTCCAGCGAACCAAGTCAAAGGACAGACGTACAGGATCGATTGGGAGAGGCACCGATGAGGAGAACCATCCATCCTAGGAGAAGAATAGGACCTGTCAACCCAATCGAAGAGACAGCCGGCACGTCTAGATCGGACACTAGATCGGAGACGACAAATATCAGTCGAGAGGAGAGACGTCCGAGCAGAGGCTCGTTGATGTGGTCAAGACCCATACCGTCTCCCTGGCATATATACAAAGACGAGCTAATGAAGCTGGATCTCCAGAGGGTAAGCTTCATCGAAGATGCAAGGAGGATGCTGAATGGAGCGACGCTATCCGTCAGCAGATTGTACTCGATAACTGGCGTAGACTGGTTGATAGCCGCTAGCATAAATTTCAGCTCGACGACGGCCTTGAGATTTGCTGACTTGGAGGGACTGCCCTCTAACAACACGATGGGACCAGTGAATGCGAGACCATTGCAAGATGTGAGGTTGAATCACGATGAGGGGAATCGTGAAGAGAGTCCAGGAAGATTCCTGACGACGAGAGCGCCGATTGGACAACACGTGAAGATATTCAGGGAACTGACGACACCCCCTGGTCATGTGAAGGAAAGAGTATACCCAAAACTAGTGAACCAAGATGGTGATGCCCAAAGATATGGCGGATTGACAGCGATAAAGAAAGATGAGACCATCTTCACCGCCTACGACAAAGCAGAAATGAGGAAGGCCAAGATTATGGTAGTAGCGAATTCAGAGTTCGTGTACACCTCCAAGTCTTTGTTTTGGCCGGACGTCATAATGTTGGCAGCGGTCGACTTGGACTTACTGCAATCGATATCTTTGGCTATAGGGGTGCAAAGGCAGACGGACATGAACCCAATTACGATCGTGTTGGCTGGCATCAATGACCATCTACACAGTAGAGGTTTTCTGAGCAGACTCAGAGATCCTACAACGGCAGAGAACGCTGTATGGCCAGCGATAAAAGATATCCTTGAGTCGATGGGTGAAGTGGTGGATGCGACGAAGGAGGGGTCATTCAATAAAGTGACACTGAGAGTAGTATTCGCGTTGTCTCCGGGATATGGACATCTCCCGGATGGACTGAAATTTGTGTATGCGATTGTGGCCTTACTTTCGGATAGAAAATATGATGTGATCATATCGGCCCCGAATCGCATGATAGAAATGGAGAACCTGAGGCCACTTAAGGCTGAACTGCCTGCAGTATGGTCAGATATCTCAAACGCGATGAGAGGACTCAAGGACCATGCGCTACACATGCTAGTATCGGACGAGGTGCTGGGGTTGGAACTGTCCAATTACAGTCGACAACTCAAACTGAAACCGGGAATGGACGACGACCATCGAGTGATCGCGGCAATGTCCAACGACTTATGGTTCCGAGCAATGGAAGTGGGAGGTGAAGACACAAGAAGGAAAAATTCACTAGAGACGAGAGCTCATCTGGAGGCGATTGTTCTGAGAACCAAGCCGGAAGCCAACCAGTGGCTACACCTGAACCCTAGAGTAGCGGCATTGGGTGCAGATGCTTTTGAGCAAGGCTCCGTGATGATCACAAGGATACATGCCTACTTGTTGAAGGAGGTGCACCTGGCGGAAAATGCTGGAGAAAAGACCGCTGAATTTGTAAACAGAATGTGTCAGATTACTCTGCTGGAAACCTTCTGGACCCGGGAAGTGAAGGGACAGAAGGGCTTTGAAAGGACAGACAGCATCAAGGAAGGGTTGGGAGCCGGATGGACCGCGTCCTTCTTGGCAAAAGTTTACCCGAAAGTCTCGCACTACTTGATAAAAGAATTCCTCCAAGCAGTAGTGGAAGTATCGATAGTGGAACTAATAGCCTTGTTCGTGACATTTGGAGCAGAGAGTTTCGTGAAAGGACCGGCGATACTGCTCACCGATGGAATCCAGAATCTGCGGCTAGACGGACTTCTGACATTGATTGCAATTACCCACGGAAACTTGGGAGGACTGATGAAACTGGCACGTTGTCCAGAGCAGATGAAAGAGAGAGTGAGGAACTTGGATATGAAGAAATCCACGGACTCGTGGAACAAGATAAGAGACCTGAGACACACTCTTATCCAGTATATCTTGCAACAAAATCGCTTTGGAACGGGAGAAGACGAGACGATTGAGAGAGAGGAGGATGTTAGACGACATGTTGGAGGCATGCCGCTGTTAACTGATCTGAGCTTGGCCATGAGAACCGATCCCTTGGCGCTGATCAGAGGAGTCACGGAGTTCATGACAGTGATCTATGGACCAGCAGTCACATTTGCGTTCCCTGACGTTAAAGTGGAAGCATATAGAAGGTCGGTGCTGCTGTGAGCAGCACGCATTGCGGGAGCTCATGAGTGAAGATCTGTTATTTGCGAAAATATCGGAGCCAGAGATGACAGTCATCAATTTTGACGATCACTTCCGTGATCGCATGGGAGAAGTAGAAAGAGGACACATCGAGGTGTTCCCAAAGCTTTGGAATCTGAGACCCTATGACAAAACGAATGGTGAAATAACCAGAGTGCCTCGTCTCACTGCAGCATATCACAAAGTGAGAGAAGAGACGAAGGACTGGGGCGATTACAAGAAGCTGCCGGAGGCAATTTCTGAATTCCCTCTGATAAGAAGGATGTTGCTCGGAGCAGTCTCCGTGGTACAAACTCTTAGGTTGAGAGCATTCGAGACCAATGAAAGGAGAGTAGGGAATTTCGTGGGAACGATGGATCCATACTTTGTAGGAAGAAATGCCGCCTATTACAGTACAAACGATTTGCATACACGGATCAAGCGACGAGAAGGCGAACAAGCAACGCCGCGACTCCCAAGCATGGAAGATTTGATAAGGAATGGAAGGGATTAGGCTTAGCTCCGATGAGGATGAGAGGCAGGACCGAACTGCCTGAAGCCTCATTGATCCTGACTAGTGTAAAACAGGAGATGAGAGTGGGAGGAATACTGCAGACGAGAACCTTCCTAGCACCCTTCGGCTGAGAAGAAATCAAAGTGGTCCATGGAGAAGAGGAAGATGAATCGGCCGGTACATTGCTCATACCGAGATTCCAGGAAGAAGCCGACAATGACGACAAAGGACCATCGAGCTCGAACAAGGATAAGTCAGAAGGAGATGACGGACAGGGTGGAAGCCGTCAAACCGAAGAACCCATGCAACAAGATCAAGCTGGTGGGGAAGACGACAGGGCATCGACAAGAGGAACATCCAGCCTGGATTTCAACATCTTCAGTGATCTTGAGAATCATGCAGATACGTTGGAAACAACTGAGCCAGCGGATGAAGGCATCTCGACACTGGAGCCTCCGTCAGCCTTTATGGAAATGAAACGGAATTTGCCGGAGAGCAGCTCTCCTGGCGATTCAAGAAATAACGACTAGAGAATCCTCATGGAATCACCTCGGAGGAGAAGAATAGAGGCCTCAGCCAGAGTACCTTTCTTGGGAACGCTGCCCGAAGAAGAATGGGAAGTACATCACCGAGACCGCGAGAGTAGGACGGGATGCAAACTAGACAGAGTGGCGTTTATGGAAGAGGTCTGGACCGTAGTTCAGAGCTATGGGACCCAGTCCATTCTGAAAACGGGTCTCAATCAACCCTTGATGAGAGAAGTACTTGACAAGCTTGATGATTGTTAAGGGAGACTGAGTGAGTTATTGATCGACTCGGCCACTGATGAAAGTGAAGCGAATTCTCCCATCAAGATGATACCGCAGGACGATAAAGAAGAGGGGGTGTATCTGTCAAGAACCAGGAGAGGGACGATGCGATCAAAATTGGTGATTGATAAAATCAATGCAATGAAGATGAAGTTAGGCAGCAGAGTGATGCCGAGGAGAGTTGGAAAGACGAAGGTGGATTCAGAACTATCGATGAAAGCTGGTAACTCAGCGAAAAGGAAACGAATTGAGGAGGTCATGGATTTGGGGCAAGGTGATTATCAACTGCCTGACACAGATAAAATGTTAACTGATATAGCGATGGTGCCACCCATTCTCTTGGCGGGGATAAAGTCAACAGGTTATAAATCCAAAAGGAGAGACCGCACTCTGACTGGAGCAACCTTAGAAATGGAAATACTCAGCCAATGTGGAGAGAGCACAATAAAAGACTTCAAGCCATCTCCCATGAATCACGGAAAGGGAAGTGTCGCAGGACAACTAATACCAGTGGAATATAACCGACTAACAGTGTCGGAGACTGTGTCGATAGATGAGCCCACCGGTGGATACATGGAGAGGTTAGAGTACCGAAACTCGGCTAGAGGGTATGTGATGGCCCTGGAAGACGGAAAAGCCATGGAGGGTTATCTGGAAACGATGTTGCAAGGAACCACCCTCAAGCAGAAGGCGTACGGGACTTTAGCGTCGTCTGACATACAGGCAGAGACGATGGAGCAGTTGGTGAGCCTTCCATGGAAAGCAGTAGTATTAAGGTATTTCGAAGAAGAAATGAGGACTACGCCAACAATACATGCTCTAGTGGCAGTACCTTACGTAAGAACAGAGTTGCAACTCAGGTTCGCCTAGTGCATGATGGGACTGACTCGCGAGGAATATGATTCAGAAGAAAGGAAGAGATCAAAAGAGGAGAAGGTTTTCCTTATGACGAACCTGAGGGATCTGATAGTCCAGGAGGGAGCAGCAGTAGCGTGTGCGAAGCGGAGAGACGCTCTCGGTTTCATTCGATTCCTGATAGAGCAGATTTCAGTACCTGCACTGAACACCTGTGTTAAAATGTTGAAGGAGGGCGATGAGCGAACGAAAGCCTTATTCTTGCTAGCACTGCTGGATATGCAGCAAAGTAAACCAATGAGGGTGAACATGAAAGAACCCGAAGAATTAGAACCCATAAGAAAGATAGACGAAATCAGGAGATTCTCAAACAAGGAGCTGAGACTCACTAAAGAATCTATGGGAGCATTGCCGAAATCCAGTGAATACTGTGGACCGATCAAGAAGAAATCGTATAGCTACGTATCCGGGATCATAGGGATAGCGTACAATCCTTTCCTGAGTGAAGTCATACGCGATTGCTTCTTTGATTATGAGCAGGCGGTGTTGCTAAGATTCTGGACGTCCAGAATTGTAACGATTAAAAGCGTTAACAATCCACAGGCCAAATTGGGACTGGTCTTGGAAGAAGAGGTGACTGCACCTTCAGTACCAAAATCCGACAAAAGAGTGGAGTTTGGGTTGGGATTCTCAGATGAATTACTGAGAACGAGCTTGATGGCAGTGTGGGAATTGATGAGGCCATCATGGTGTCCTAGTCCCAACGCTGACTCAATATTACGGGAGACACAAGACTGTAACCTGCGTGACCTCAACATCATATATAATGTGATGATAACGGCCTCTAAGAGCAACGGAAAAGATAAAATGGAGTTGCCTGGCTGGGGACCAGAAGACTGGGTCAAACCTGGTAGCTGTCTGGCGGAAGTCTGTGGACTGGAGGGTCACGTTTGTGGAGGTATGGACTGTGTGAAGACCCTAGAAAAACAACACAAGCAATTGACGGTATTGTTTGGAAACGTAGTGATGAAAGCAAGAACAGAAACGGAACTGATAGCAGATTGCCATGGAGGAACCGATGTGAATCTAGTGACTGCACTAGGATTCTACAGCATGTTTGGTTCATTAGAGTCACTATTGAATCTAGAACAGAAACATGAGATGTTCACAGCCATCAGTGTAGAAGTATTCCCAGGAAATGGAGGGAAGCAATCGAGACGGAAATGAACATTAGACACAGTGAGACTTATTGTAGACCATCAGGAGCACGATATTTGGTGGGTTCAACAGTGGCTCCAATGTGCAAGAGCAGATACCCTGTACATTTCGTAGCTGTGGACCTGAAGAGTACGAGAACGATTGTGGATCAAGCCCTCTCAGTGCCGAAGTGTGTGAGACTGGCGAGAATGTACGAGAAGTCATACGAGTTGCTATGTAAGATGTTCTCAGCAGTTCCAGAGAGAACCAAAGAAGAATTGGAGTCAATATTAGGAAAGAAGTTCATGGGATATGTGAGCGGGAACTTCAGTGAATTCGAGAGACAGAAACAGAGAGGATCAACTGTCACAGATTACAATGCAGTAGATGAGAATGATGAAGTCCACCGAGTGATGATGGAAGTGGAACCATTGCTGGAAGCTTCGGGAAAACGTAATTGGAGGAGCATCATGTTGACGCATGACGAGTTTCCTTGACACTGCTTGCTGCAGACCTGGTGGTATCCCAAGCGTAGTAATCTGATGTTGATCTGGGACTCTGGAGAGCTGCTCTCCATGGGTTTACCAGATTCATCATAGCCCGTAACAATAGTGATAGTGGGACTTATGATGGCGATACGATGGCTGGAAGCTCATGTGAGAAAAAATAACAGACAGGAGGCACCGACGAGAGAACAGTTGCGGAAGTTAGATTGTCTAAAAGATTTAGATCTTTTTGAGACAATGTGCAAAATTCTAAACATTCCGATGGAAGTGAAGAAGATATGGGCGAGGAAACGATTGATGCCATGGTTCAGAGCTAACATGACTGCATGGTTGTACGAGTATGCGAAGAAGCATATGTCAAAGCATGGCAGAGTGTACAGTGAATATCAGCTGGACATTGGAGCAGGAGCTTTTAAGCGAGCTCTCGTGACTCATCGGAATGCAGTGACCACCGCTGTGAAAAGAATTTCCAGGACGAGTGAACGTAGTGGAAAGGAGAAAGCAGAGATGCTGAAAGAAGATTTGGAGAGAAACGTGACGTTGTGTCTCCACAACAGCTTCTGCAGGAACAGAGAATCTAACGTGGATCCGCTACCTTGCTGCAAACAGAGGGTAGAAGAGCAGAAGTGTTGGAGGACGGCTTCCAGCAGCGTCAGGATAGCTAATGATGTGTTACAAGATACGGAGACTGAGCGTGCAGAGTCAGTATCTCAGGAGGAAGAAATGGAACATTGACGAATGACCGAAAAACAAGATGCAAAAAGAGACGAAATTAGAAGAATTTAGAAGTTTTAGAACTTCTAAACGACGAATAAAGAAGAAAACAAAGGAGTGATGAAGAAAAAGTTGAAACTCAGAATTGTTTTATGTGTGTGAAAAAACTCAAGTGAGAAACCAAGCAACCAAGTTGTAATTGAAAACTGAAACATTTAGTTGAGTTTTGAAATTGTTGCATTTATAAATTTGCATTTTGATTTTAGTGGAGTGGCTTTAGAGACACTCACTTACTATTTATTTAGAAAGGCTTAAGTGAAAGAGTATATTAAAATATTCCAGCCTGCATGACTGTTTTTAATCAGCTAGGAGAATTGATCACTTTGTGGTGACATGGAAGGCTTGAGTAATCTCTCGAAGAGAGAGATTGTTTCATTGTTCTTGCTAACCACAGAGTTTCTTAGTTTTAATATTCAGGACAATAACAAGCAAGATTTCCGAAGGGAAAAGCATAGTAGGAAAATTTTAGCTGGTTGGTTGGCAGGACTGTCCTGCAAGCCAACACCTTTTAAATCTAAGAGAAAAAGTTTTAATCGGGACATTGACATTGGAAG
>NW_026971123.1:0-2500 GCF_963678635.1 Symsagittifera roscoffensis
GTACTGCAATTTATTATCTAAGAATACATTCAAATTTTATAAGCATTTCAGTAGATCTAAAAATACATTTAATTTTTATAAGCATCTCAGTAGATCTATCTAAATTTAAAAATCATGTATATATATATATATATATATATATATATAAAAACTGAAAAGTTTTTCACAAATTTATCGGTTTTGTGGAAATTCCATCACAAGCTGCTCACAATACAAATAAGTAATAAAATTTTTAGTTTGTTAAAAAACTGTGATGTATTATCCAGTTTGATTATAGTACAGATACTCTACATAGTAGATTTTTCGAGATTTTTCTAAGGAGTCTGGAGCCATAGCTAGGTTGAGTTGTAACTACTCTCCTAACTATTGTTATATTACTGAAGATATAAACACATCTAAACACAATAACCAAAACATATTTACTCACACGTATCAGACACAGCGTCGCCTAAGCCCAATTTTTCTCAGCAAATAACCAAAGCCCGTAACTTTATATCAGGTTGAATTGTAGAGGATTTCAATTTGGAAATTTTTTGAATTTGTGTAACTTTATCTATATCAAATCAGAAATTTATGTTGAACAAATGGAAATGAAAACCTATATAAAAGATTAGCCGCTGAAGACCAGATATACATGGCTCAAATTTGTTTAAAGTTAAACTTTCATATTCAATAGTTAAAAGGATCAAAATTTAGACAAAGCATGATCCTCGATTGTACTGAACAATATGTATAAAGACTATTTTATTTATAATTCTTGCTATTTAACACAGAAGCACTCTCTATCAGGTTGAACTGTAAAGGATTTCACTTTGGCACTTTTTTTGAATTTTTGCAACTGTTATCTACATCAAATCAGAAATTTATGTTGCACACATGGAAACAAACAACTACAAAACAGATTAGCCGCTGAAGACCAGATATACATGGCTCAAATTTGTTTAAAGCCAAACTTTTATCTACAATAGTTATTAGGATCAGAGTTTAGACAAAGAACGATCCTGAACTGTGCTGAACAGTAGCTATAAAGGCTATTTTATTTATAATTCTTGGTATTTAACACAGAAGCAATGCGCCTGCAAACAAGCATTTGATTCACTTAGTTTTTTATCTTATTCCGTTTAAGTCAAGTACTTTTGCTCCGTTATTTCATGCCAGTGAGTTTTAAAGTTCTTGTAAAACTTTTGATTGATTTCCCGTATGAACGCATGATTTTTTATATAAAACTTGTCACGGAGATTTTCTAGTCATCAAAAGACAACAATTGAAACCAAACAATCATGATTGGATCAGTATAGATCATACAGTTGTTCCAATTAAATTCCTAAATCTTTTAAAATTTGGTTTGAAAACGTATCAGAGAAGAATTGTACTTTTACTAACGGAAATTATTTTCTGATTCAGCGGGTACAGCCAAACTAATGGTAATCGAAGGGGTGGATTTACTCTTCTCTCTGTGACAATTGCTGTTCAAGTGGTTTTGTGAGTGCGTTCATCCATCAGATAATCAATTTGGATCTCTCCAGGAAATTGAGATGCTAGAGTCGGCCTGGGGAATTGAGTCAACAATTCCGCCTCCTTTTACCTCATTTGCAGATACTTCGACTTCTGTAACTTCGCCTCCAGTAAGTCTTTGATGCAGTGAGCAGACACCCGAAAATAGATGAGGAGAAACTTCAACTGCACCCAAAGAGAAAAAATTGACCAAAGTGGAACAATCTCTGCTACACTTGGAGCCTATGTGAAAGACTTTTAAGTCTCTTTTGCGTTTTGGGCTGCTTCGTTGTGACAGTTGAGTTGCAGTTTTTTATCTGGTTTCGTAACTTTTTGTGATTAATGGAAATTTCAAATAGCAAAAATTTTCAAATCTTGATAAAAAAAAACAAAAGCAATAGAATGAACAAAATTAGTCATTAGTAAGTTATCCACAATTTGCAACTTATGAGTCATTTATGGATAGTTTAAAAAACAGAATTAACACAGAAACCAAAATTTACTTCTTCTAGATAAAATGCTTATTTTGAAAAACGGCTCAAATTTTTGCCTCGCAAAGAAGACGTTTTACGGTCTTGATGCTCTTATACAAAATGAATAACTAGTTCAGAGGAGCATACATGCAGTATGTATTACACCCGTCGCATATAATTTGATTCAGTGATTTTTCTAGAATTACTTGACAAATCCGGAATCAAAATTAGAATGATTCGAGTTATCGTTATAATTTAATTTTTGTTACACTTCTAAACAGATAAACTTACATGATATAAACTTCTGTACATGAACATATACACAAAAAATACAAGTAAAATTTATGCTCAAACACACACATGTGTTTTTAAATGCATAATTTCTGGTGCTATACTTTACATCCTTCTAGACAACTCAGTTACAGAAACGTTTCAGAGTTTAAACATAAGCTAATTTTCAACAAGCAGCTATACGTTTCAAGTTGTTTTGTTAAGCATAATAGACGAATTACCATTTAAAACACACAGACAAC
>NW_026971123.1:7500-34229 GCF_963678635.1 Symsagittifera roscoffensis
ATAGGGATCATTAGGTATAAATATTTTACATAGGGATCATTAGGTATAATATAAATTTTTTTACAAGGGATCATTAAGTAAAGAAATTTGAAAAAAAAATTGAAAAAAAAAAATTGAAAAAAAAAATTTGAAAAAAAATTTGAAAAAAAAAATTTGAAAAAAAAAAATTTGAAAAAAAAAATTTTTTTTTTGGAAATTTTTAGATGAAAAATTTTTTTGGAAAATTTTTTACATAGGGATCATTAGGTATAAATATTTTACATAGGGATCATTAGGTATAAATATTTTACATAGGGATCATTAGGTATAAATATTTACATAGGGATCATTAGGTATAATCTATACCCAATGATCCCTGTAGGGATCACCCCCCCCCCCGATCCCAGTGTCGTATATCTATACTACTCCGGACACCGAAGACAGTGCAAATCCCCGGAATGAAGTCAATGCGGAAGTGGTCCACTTTATCAAGAACGTGAAGCGTCAGCAACCTGATCGGGCTCTCCAAAAAGTCCGACTGGTCTTTCAAGCAGAACCGATTAAAGGCAAATGGACGAAGATGAAGTTATGCTCTCTTTACACGTCAACAGCTTGTTCACCAATGTTCCAGTTGAGGAGTCCATTCAGCTCGCTGCTGACCTTCTGTACTCTTCTACTGAAGTGTCTTCTTTCGATCGTGAAACCTTCGTGGAGTTGATGAGATTAACGGTCACTGACGTTCACTTCAACTGTGTTGGCCAATGGTATGTTCAACAAGGGAGCAGGTTTTTTCCTGATGTCAGAAGCCGACTAAGAGAAACGTCTTTCGGATCTTTCGTCAGGCAGGGTTGTCAAAAGATCTTGACCTTTTTGAATCTTGATCTTGATTGCCCAACCGTGACCTTGATCTTGACAATATCAGGCCGTCAGTTCAAGCTCGAGAAGGGTACGGGCAGAGGAAAAGACATATTGCTGAAGACAGAAGACAGTTTCGATTTGCGTCTTGCGGAACTGGAAAAGAAAGGCAAAACTGACTCCGAGTTTCTCCGTCTTGTGCGCTCCTATGGAGCCCAACCAGCGCTTCTATGGCCTTGCGAAAATCCCTAAAGCTGAGACTCCTCTTCGTCCCATTCTCTCTTTTCCTGGCAGCTGCTACGAAGTGTTCACGACGATATTCATTGGCTATCAGGAGAACCTTCCTGGAGCAAGAATTGAGACGTCTACTGAGAAGATGAAAGAGATGCTGCAGAATGTTGGACGCAGAATGCTGCTGAGTTGGACGAAAATGAACTTATGGTCTCTTTACAAGCCAAGAGCTTGTTCACCAATGTTCCAGTTGAGGAGTCCATTCAGCTCGCTGTTGACCTTATGAAATCTTCTCCTGAAGTGCTTTCTTTCGACCGTGAAACCTTCGTGGTGTTGATGATATTAACGCTCAGTGACGTTCACTTCATGTGTGTTGGCCAATGCTATGTTCAAATTGTTGGTTTCGCGATGGGCTCATCGTTGGCAGTTATTCTTTCGAATATGTGGCTGAAGCAGTTTGAGCCGTGTATTGGCGGCATTGTCCCTGAGTCTTTGGAATCTCTTGACACGGGGGAGTTCACGGACACCGCAGCTACTCCGGATGTGCAAGAGTCTTCTGAGTCGGCCGACACCGGAGCGTTCACGGTCACCGCAGCTGCTTCTGATGTTCGCTGGCCGTGTGTCTTCTGCAAAAAGCATTCGCAAATCGCGGTTTCTCGGTTCGTTGTTGCCAGTGTTTGTGCTGGGCTTACCGTGCTTGTGCGATTTTGACGGTTGCGGAAGTGAAGTTCTTGAGCAAACGAAAGTGGTTTTTCTGGTTGTCGGCGTGCCTCTGAATATCGCGCTGCTTCTGAAACGACAAAAATTTTTGGCAGGTACCTCGACGGAATTCTCCACTCTGTGAAAAATTTCAGAAACTTCCAGCTTGGTAAAAACAGCAAACATGCATCCGAACTTAAAATTCACTAAGAAACTTGAGATTCACAGAGCCTTGTTGCCTTTTCTCGACATGTTGGCGACGAGAGCAAAAAGTAGGCTGCAGACGTCCTGGTACTGTAAACCGACGGACACAGGGCTGTCGTTCAGCTACTATGCAGTTGCTACCAGCGAATACAAATGGAACATCGCCGAAGGCACTATCCACAGGATTCATCATGCTACGTCGACGTGGGAGGCTTTCAACGGCGGTCTTGAGAAAGCCACAGCGGATTGGGAGCGAATCATAATCCACCTTCTTTCTACTCCCCCATTGTTCGTGCCACTGTTGAGAAGCTTTTGGAGACGAGAGTCAACACACTGGAGCAGAAGGCTGCATGCAAAACGGAGAGAAGCGCCGTCGTCTTGCAGTATAGAGGTCCTGTGTCTGACGAGTTCTGCGAACACCTCAGATCAGCTACCGGGGTCCCAGTCATCTTCACTACGAGCAAGCTGAAATCCTGTCTGTCCACATTGAAGTGTCCCATTCCATAGGAACTCAGAAGGCGGATTGTTTATCAACTCACGTGTACAGAATGTGAAGCCTGCTATGTCGGCAAAACCATCCGGTGTTTTAAAACCAGACTACAGGAACACTGAAGGGCCGGCTCACCTGTTGGCGGCCACCTGAGAGAGTGAGGAGACGATAAAGTTTCACCGGATTTGCAATGCAAGATTTTGGACATGAGCATTGACACCCAGAAATTGTTCACCCTCGAAGAAGCTATGAATTGCAGTATTGCGAAGTTGTTTGCGTTGCGAGTGTGCGTGGTTTGCAAGTTCGAACGTTTCTTACGCACAAGATGAACGACAGGCTCTCAGAAATCCAAAAAAAAAATTCCAGAGCATTCGAGAGACAAGTCAACTGCCATCAGTATTGTACTTGAATGATTTAATAGCTGTTACCGACAAGGAAACGGGTGATCTCTTTGAGAGTTTTTTCCAATCTGTATTCACCACCTCTCACTACAAAAGAAACCCAAAAGAGTCCAGAGCAAAGATAGACAAGATCCGTTTTACGAGAGCAGAAATAGAAAAACATTGGAGAACTAGTGCACTGGTAAAACTAAAGGCCCTGATGGTCTGGGAAATTTCCACTAAAACGTTTGACTAAAGGTCTAGCTAGCACCTTCCCTGACAATCCTTTTCAACTTATTCGCAAACAAGCATATCTATCCAAATCGGTGAAAAACCAGTAACATCAAACCTTTTTTTCGAAGATGGAGATAAATAGGACATATCAAACTATCGACTAGCCTCGCTGTTAACATGTTTATCCAAATTTTCAAAACATAAATTTTTCACATACTTAAAGATGCCATTGGAATCACTATCCGACAAGAACAACATGAGTTCACAAAAACTAAATCAACAATGACACAGATGAAGCTCTACCCATCCGAACTTTTTGATAACCTAGATCTACCAACTTTAGTGTCCCTCTATCTTGACTTCGAAAAAGCCTTTCAGAAAGTGAGTCACGAGAAGTTACCTGAGTAATTAGGAGAATATGGAGTTAAAGTTGGAGTGATAGATCTTCTTGAGAGCTATCTTAAAGGACTGACACAGAGAGCAGAAGAGAGAAACTCATCATCATCTGAGGTTGGAGTGAAAAGTGGTGTCCCTCAAGGCTCAGTCCTGGAGCCAATAATTTTCATTATCTTCTTGAACGATCTTCCGAATTATGTTATTTCGAGAAGCTTTGGGTACGCAGATTACTGCAAAATGGTTGCAACGAATTCAATATTACTTTAAGTTGACGCTGTCGGAATTGGCAAATGGTGCACCCGCAATGTGATGAAACTCATTATCAGCAAATTCAAAGTACTACACTTTAAAGAAGATACGAACATTACTCTGATATGTCAACCGCTGATACATAAACAAAGAAAAAGATTTTGGAAGTATTGTGTCCCATGAATTATCATGGACTGCCAACGCCGAAAGAAGATGTGAAAGGCCATTAAAGCGTTCTACACGATCAAACGCAATATAGCTAAAGGAACAAAATGGCAGGCAAAAAGAATCTATTTCGGAGTTAAATAGTTCCAGCAATATCATATGGTGCCATTCTGTGGCAGGCAGGCAAAGTGGATATTAGAAGGATCAAAAAGGTACAGGAAACGGTTAGAAAGTGGATCCTGGGAACTAAGCGATTGGGATATAAAGAACGACTAAAAAAAATCACGAAAGTCACATACTTCTTGTTTTAATTGACATAATCAAAGGCAGATTCAACATCGAGTGGAAACCATTTGCCGAAATAAGCAAAACACCGCAAAATAAACAAGCTAGCGAGTTGAAAGTATTAAAAACAAGAATAAAAAGAAAACAAGATAGCATTTTCTTGTCGAGGAAAATTCCTTGCAAACGCTTTTGGTAAAAAAAAAGGCCTAATTTAAGCCAAAATAAACCATCCAAACAGCAAATTAACAGAAATATGTAACAATTACGTCGAATCGAAAATTCATCTCGACGATACTTCCTCCTGGAGGCTGTTATGTATCTGTCAAAACTGTAGAAACGAACACAAACTCAACTGATTTTTGGCAAATTTGAAACTCGGGACTAATATCCCTTGAACGTTTGCCCTGAATTCTGTACTATGATGATAATTATTATGATTATTATTATGAATATTATCATTATTATGATTATTTTTAATAATATGAATAATATTGGATTATGAGTTCCAGGGCATCAAAGCACATGACTTCCGACAAAGCAAAATTTACAAAGTTTTTTGGGTTTGAGACCAGGGCTGTTCAAAAATCAATTGCGATTGCAATCGATTGCAATCGAGAATGATTTTTGGCAACAATTAGTTGTTTTTTTAACATAGTTAATTGCAAGGATTGATTGTAAAGGCTGCAGTCATGGCAATCACGCACAACTGCACTGATGCGAACACATATTGTTTGCTTTGTATGATGTAATGTACTGCCAAGTATGCCCATGGTGATTTGCGACAGAGACTTCTGCCATCAAACCTGGAGATGCAGCTCTTTTTGTGCATCAACAACAATTTTTGGGATGACAACCTCGTGTTGAGAATCTGCGTGTCAGTGCCAGAGCAATATTTTTTCTTTATTTATTAGTTACTTTATAGAATACTTTATTTGCAATTGATTGCAATGATTGTAAAGTTGGGCAATGATTGATGGTAAAATCTCATATCATTGCAATGATTGATTGTTACAGAATTAATTGATTGTTAGTGTTGCTTTTGATTTTGGAACAGCCCTGTTTGAGACACCTAGAACAGTTAAGCTGGTTGACGGCAAAATCATCGATGCAATCGGTAAAGGATCAATTCACTGCGGCTTCAGAGTGAACGACAAAACAAGAGGTTTGTGTTACAGAATGTACATCTTGTACCACAGCTGAGCAACAGTTTTGTTTATGTTCCAGCGTTGATTTCGAAGGGTGCCGAAGTCACCTTCACATCCGCAGGTTGCCAGATGAGTGAAGACTGGAAAGCTTATAGCATGCGGTTTTGAGCAGTTTTTTAAGCAAGATTTGAGCGGTTTGAGCGGTTTTTCCAAAAAACCGCCCAAACCGCTCAAACCGCTCAAATCTTGCTGGAAAACCGCTCAAACCGCCCATATCTTGAGCGGTTTTTGAGCGGGATCTCGACCCGGGCAGTCGCCAGCTAGCAAGATGACATGATGTATCGCGTGAATGTTGTTCCGTTGAGCAATTCAAACGCCGCTTTGGATGAGCAGTCGTTGAGTATTTGACATGCTAGATTCGGACAGTTGAGCAATGAAGCTCTACAGCAGGTTGCGAAGTCAGAGAGAGTAAGAAGACTAATCAAAACAGTCATGAATGACAAGTGTGACGGTTGTTCCGAGCGAAAGCATCACAGAGCGCCTTTTTCAACGCGCACAAAGACTCGAGCAGAAGCGCTAGGCAGAGTCTACAGTGATGTAAGCGGGCCGATAGACGTTCAGTCGTTGGACGGAAGTTGATACTTCATCACATTCGTTGATGATTTTCCAAGGTTAGTTCATGTTAACGTTCTGATAAAGAAGAATTAAGCATACGAGAAGTTTGTTGAGTACGTCAACAATGTGGAGAAACAAACAGCAAAACTTGTGAAAGTTCTCCGAACGGGCAGAGGAGGTGAGTAGGACTCGAAGCAATTCCGAAATTTTTGCGAGTCTTGAGGTATCAGTCGAGAACTGACAGTTCCAGGTTCTTCGCAGCAGAATGGAGTTGCTGAGACAATGAACAGAACAATGAACAACTATGCATCATCAATGCTTCAACATGCGCAAATGCCGAAGATGTTTTGGGCTGAAGCAATAGTAGCTGCAGCGCATATACGCAGCAATGTAACATTCGCCCGTAAATACATGCCGACAGAAAATAAAGCTAGGTTCTGAAACGAGTGGCTAGCGTCTAAACACAGCTTCACACGCTTTTAACCGTCTGCCAAAGCCAGTTCAATATGTGGTCCAATAACATCGGGTCGACAAAGTCATTACTATTTAAGGCTATCAGCCAAAGCGCGCAAATCAATTGAGTTATATGCAAAATTAGTGAGCTCATGTCAGGGTCTAAGTAACCACAGACCACGAGATCACTACTAAAAACAAGGCTACAACTTAATTATCATTTTACTATTGTTTTTGTTCAGTAGATAACAATCATCATGTCCATCGGAGATGGATCAACCGTTTCTCTCAACTCCTGGATTCTCATTATCTGAAAACGAACTTGATGTTATTTAATTCACTTCAGGGCACTTCAGGAAGCTACAAGTTGTTTAAAAACCAGCTTCCAGTCTTTTCCCAAGACCCTTCCTGATTCTTGAATCCGGTCAAAGAGCTGTCTTCATAACGACCAGGAAGGGTAGAAAATTGCTCCCAATATCCCTCCTGATTCTCGGGGATGGCTCTGTAACCATTGTAGCTGCACAATCTTTACACTTCGAAATGCTTTTCCGCTAAAATCTTCAACTATAATTTCCGTCGTCTCTCTATTTAGTCGCACGTCTGTGTTATAACCGCGAAAATCGTTGTTCTGTTTTTCGCGGTTCTATTGTTCGCAAAATTTCAAGGTCGTGACGTGTCTTAATTTTCAAACGAACTTTTAAAAATTATTTCGTCACTCGAAATTAACCTCTCCGAGTTCGTTCACTTGGACGATTAACACTACCAACAGTTCAAAACATCAAATCCTGCCACTGAACTGTTCCAGATAAAAACTCGTTTTTTTTCTGACATGCATTTCAGGTCATTCTGGTCGAATGTCACGTACTCCCTGGACAGCCCGGTCAAGGTGCTCACTGAACTTCGAGTAACTCATCAGAGTGGTGTAGTGTCATCGATCAGAATTTACAAATTGCATGAAAAGAATTTTTACCCGCATCACATTGACGCACTACGTGCTACAAATGACATCATACTACTTTGCTACAGCCTTCTAACATCTTCACCAATCTGCACTCTGAAGATATGACCTAAGATAAAAAATCTTTTCTGACTTTTAGTGTCATAGTTCCGATTTAAAGTCTCTTCTCCTAAGGTTTAAAAACTGTTGGAACGCAAAACATCCTGTCAACAAAGAAACTATAATTATCCTACTCTGCTTCTTTCTTTCGGAAATTTAGTTGATATTTGTCCTGAATAATAAAATTAAGAAACTCGGTGGTTGGATGAAACAATGAAATAGCATCCCTCTTCGAGAGATTACGCAAGTCTTTCAGGTCACCACAAAGAAAACAGCCATCTTAATCGATTAAAAACAATCATGCAGTTTGAAATACTTTAATTATACTCTCTACTCAAGCCTTTCTAAATAAATAATAAGTGTCTCTGAAAACACTAATTAAAATCACGGTTCAAACTTATAAATCCAAGAAACTTTAAACTCAAAATAACAAAAAAAAAATTTTTCTTTCTTCGAGTTTCAATTTCATGTTTAGCTGGTTTGGTTTCTCATTTGAGTTTTTCACACAAAACAATTCTGAGTTTTATTTCCACTTCGTTGTTAATCCTTCTTTCATTTCTTTCTTTCAATTTTTGTCGTTTCAAAGTTCTAAAACTTCTAGATTTTTCTTATCATTTTTTGCATCTTGTCATTCGGCTATTGTCACTGCTCCATCTTCTCCTCCTGTGACATCAACTGTGCACTCTCGCTTTCCGTCTCTTGCAACACATCGGTGGCCATTCTGACGCCATTGGGGGCAGTCCATCAACATCTCTGCTCTTCTACCCTTGGTTTGCAACAAAGTAGAGGGTCCACATTAGGTTCCCTTTTCTACAGAAGCTGTTGTTGAAGCACAACGTCACTTTTATTCCAGGTCTTCCTTCAACCTTTCCTATTTTTCTCTCCCGTCACAATCAATCGCTTACAACGTTCTTTTCACTGCGGTAGTTACTGCATTCCGATATTTCACGAAAGCTGGCTTAAAAACTTCTGATTCTAAGTCCATCTGATACGAACTGTACACTCTGCTGTGTTTCGACATGTGCTTTTTGGCATACTCGTTCAACCAAGCAGTCTTGTTGGCTCTAAACCATGGCATATTTACTTCCGTCTTCTGGCCCATATTTTCTTTACTTTCATCGGAATGTTCGAGATTTGGCACATTGACTCAAAAAGATCTAAAACTTTTGGACAATCAAGTTCTTCTAACTGTTCTTTGGTCGGTGCTTCCTGTCGATTGTTCTCTTTAACTTGAGCTTCCAGACATCTGACTGCCATCATAACTATTGTTTTGGGCTGTGATGAGTCTGGTAAACCCATGGAGAGCAGCTCTTCAGAGTCCCAGATCAACACCAGATTACTTCGCCCAGGATATCACCATTTTTGAAGCAAACAATGGCATGGGAACTCATCATGTGTCAACGTGATGCTTCTCCAATTTCCTTTTCCTGACGCTTCCAGCAGTGGTTCCACTTCCATCATCACTGGGCTGATTTTGTCACTATCATCCACTAGCACATCCCATGAACTTCTTTTCAAGTATTGGTATAAATTGTCCTTGGTTCTTTCTGGAGCTGTGGCAAAAACCTTAAAGAGTAGATCGTAAGATTTTTCCGACATTATCGGAAGTCTTACACATTTGCGCACTGAGAGAACTTGATCCACTATCGTCCTTGTGCTTTTTACATCCATTGCCACAAAGTGCACTGGATATCCGCTTTTCAACATTGGAGCCATCGTCGAGCCCACTAGGTATCGAGCTCCAGACGGTCTGCGATAAATTTTATTTCCTAGTGCAGTCACTAAATTCACGTCAGTTCCTCTATGACAATCTGCTATTAGTTCTGTTTCCGTTTTCGTTGATACTGTCTCGCAAGTGATTTTATGCAGTCAAGACCTCCACATATATGACCTTCTATTTCACAGACTCTCAGCAGACAGCTACCAGGTTTGATCCAGTCTACTGGTCCCCAGCCAGGCAAATCTACACTGTTCTCTCGGTCGCTCCTAGAGGCTGTAGTCATCAGGTTGTACTTCATGTTGAGGTCGCGCAAATTGCAATCTGCAATTAATTCTCTCTGCACTTCCTGCGCCGTTTGGGTACTTAGCGTGGGTACCGTGGGTTTTCTTTTCTTAGTCATGCTGTTAGGTTGTGGTTTATGGTGTTTAGTAAGCTTGCGTTGGTTAGTTTGGATTATTATATAATTCCTTTCCAACCGGGTTAAAGGAAAAATTGAAACGTGTGAAATTTGTTAAAGTTGTTATCAGTGTAAGTTGAAACTCAAATTCATTATTTTAAACAATTCTTTGTGGGCGAACAGTGCGAATTTGGATAGAATTTGTGGGCGGGAGTATATAAAGAAGTGTCTGTAAAAAGGTTAGTTTTGCTATCTGCAATATATGAACGATTTGTATTAATTTACTATTTTTGAAATTAGAAATTTTACCGCTTGATATGGGGGTTGAAAATAATAAATTATTTTCAATTTATGAATATTTACTGCTTTGGGGAAAAGAATTTATATATTAAGATACTGCTTTGTACGGGATAATGTAATAGTTCAATTATTGTATAGGTTAATAAAAATGAATGATTTTGAAAAAGAGTTTCTGTTTTTTATTTTGTTTTTTTTATTCGTAGATGATTGATGATTGTGCCTAGAAAGAAAAAGAGAAAACAATGCATAATAATGGTTAGTGTTGTTTGGATTTATTAGTTTAACATTGAATTCATATTACCTTAATCGACGGTGAAGAAGCCATGGGGTAAAACATCGTGGATGATATCGTATGAGGTTAGTAGTTTAGCTAACAAACGAATGATGTGTTCAGTTTGCAAAAGTGGCCAACGCAATTCAAGTGCTTTAATGCTGTTACGTTCTTCAGTGTGAGGTGAATTTTCATACGTTGTGTTTTGTGTGAGGTTATATAATTTGTGATTGTAGCGAGTGTTATATATGAACTCTAGGATGGGAATTTCGACGGGCTGAAGGAATTCATGAGGGAAAATTAGTGGGCGGGATTCGTCTACGTTTATGAGTTTGTTTGGTGGGCAGAAGATATACATCTGGGTGATGGGGTCATAATTTCGGAGGGGCCTTGTAGGTTAGTGTCTTTAATACAATAGGTGAAGTTAAGGAAAAACGGTGATGTGTATTTTGAGTTGATGTATTGAAATCTATGGTGAGGTTGTCGTGATGGTGTATTGTGAGTGTAAGGACTTTGAATAAATTTATAATAAGTGTCTGTGTGTGTTTGTTTAGTTCGTAACATGACTTCGTGTGAACAGTGCAAATCACGTTCTTTGGGTGTGAGGAAATGAAATATTAGTGCAAAATGGTTGAATATGTTTAAGTATGATTCATAAGCAGTTGTTTTGCGTAGTGCTGCAGAGATGACTTTGTCATATTTTTTTAAAAGACGTTGAGGGTGTATGAGGTTTTAATTAAAAACTTTTCGGTTAATTGAGGATTAGTGTATGGGTTGCCAAGTAGACAAATGTCTTCATTTGGTCGGATGATATTGTGGTCGTAATAATCAATGGGGTAGTTATTTGCTTTTGGTGCAGTGAATTTAATTAGTGATTCTCTGTATCCTATTTGCGTGAATTGGTGTGGGGTTAGTGCTGTTGTTAGGAGGTAGAGTAAGGTGCTGCTTACTTCATTATTATGAGGTGTGTTATATAGTGGTAGTGTTAATGGATTAGTAAAGTGGTAATAAGATGTCTATGAGAGTGTGGGATATAAGACATGCTCGTTGACATAGTTGGGTTTTTCATCGTTGGAGTCGGATGGAAATATGTATTTTGTGGGAAAAAAGGCAAGGCATATTTGTAGGAATTCTTTCGTATTAGTGTGAAGTGGATGATTTATACATGAGGTAGATGTTCCTGGGTTAGATGGGAATGGGGTATTTGGGAATTTTATTTTGAAGGTTCGGTATGCGCGGTTGGTACTAGAGGATGGGGTTGATGGAGAAATGGGGTTTTGGGATGGTGTATAATTTGAAATGGGGGTTAGAGTTGATAGATTAGCCGATGTTAGGGATCGTGAAAGCTGGTGAATAGTTAGTGTCTGAGTGTGTTGCATTTGTTGTTGTAGTGTTATGAAATTAACTAGTTCATGTGAAATTTAAGTTTGATCTTGGTCGTTGTTATCGGATGATGCACTAGTTAGAGGGGAATATGTGGGTGTGACATGCGAAATGGGAGAAGAAGGGGAAAGAGGTTCAATTTTGACTTGGGAATGGAGAGGTCGAAAGGGAGTTTGGGAAAATGTCGATGGGCTAGGTTCGGAGTTTACAAATTCGTCGGGTGTTTCAATATCGGAGTTGTTGAATTGGGAGGTGGTGTTATATACTGTTGTGTTGGAATTAGTATCTGATTCCATGCTGGGTGAAAAGTTAGGATGAGGTGACTAAGGTGGGGGGAAAGCAAAAAGTGGGATGATGGGGAGGTTGTTCTGAAGGTTGGCTGGGTGGGAAATTGAACGATGGAGGGATCCGATTTGGCGGCTCATCATGGGCTAAAAAGATGGGTTTTCTGAGAACAAAATTTAGTGGTATCTGTTTGTTTTATAATTTGTTCGTATGTGTCATCTATATGTGGTTGTTGTGTTGATATATGTTGGATTGGGCTTTGTGGATAATTTGATCTTGAAGATATGAGATCTGATAGGGCAATATTTCTAAAATTTCGTCGTACTAATGATAAGAGTGGTTATGGTTGAGGTTTTTTAATTGTGGTGCTGTGGGCGTTGTATTTGTGTCGTTTCTTGATTCTTCATATGCGTTTCTTCGTTTTGAGAATCTTTTCCTAATAATTTCTTTTGGTTGTTCATTATTTTTTTTCTTAGTGTTTGTCTTTTTGTTCGTATATATCCTACTGATTGCCTGTGTGGTGTGATTTGGAGGTCGTATTTTTCGTCGTTGATTAAACAATTGTGTATTATGATTGTTTGTTTGTTTCCTAAATTGTCTCTTGACATAAGGTTTAGGATGATGGAATCACAATCTGAATAAATGATTCTAATGCCTTAAACTGTTAGTTCTTACAATTTTTTGTGGTTAGCTCAACTTGGGTCGTTTATTTGGGTTGGGTGAAAGCGTCTATCAATTCCGAAGAATGATTATTACTTTCTGGTGGCTAATTCTAAGCTAAAATTTGACCTACTTAATCTTACTTAGGTGTATGATTTGTGATCAAGGGTTGGAGAATAGTAAATCGATCCACAAGGTTCAGGTATAATTAGAACGCAAGTAGTTCCTCAGATACTATTTTATGACTTACTAAGTTTAAGTGTTTTAGTCTGGGTCATCTAAGAGGAGTGGGATCAAGTGAAGGATGAGTAACCAAAGTTCTTCACCGTTTAGCTTAAAAATAATGGTTAGTTTTTGGCAAAATTTCTGTTAATTCTGGGTTTTTGATAAGGGTTGGGTAGTGAATCGACGTTTAAGGCCGTTAGACACTAAGTAAAAGGCAAGGAGGAGAACAAAATTGTTCTATTTGATCCAAGGATAGGCCTTGATGATCAGAGATTTAAATATTTAGAAATTTAAAATTTAAGATATAGTTTAATTTAAAGATCCAAGGGAAGCCTTGATGATCTGTTATTTAAATGAAATTAATTTAAGTGAAAAAAGGATAAGCCTTGATAGTTTAAAATTAGAGCGTTAAAGTTAAGTGTTAGTTTTGATGATTGTTAATTTTTGAAATTAGTTGTTATGTTTAAAGTGATGAAGCTGGGATGATATGATGAATTATAATACTAATAATTTATGATTTATACTAACTAATTTTTGTATTTTTATTTAATGAATATTTTTTCAAGATGTTATTCAATTTACAACTGATTTAAGGGAAACGACAAGAGTTGTTTTTATCAGTCGTTATTGTACAATTTGTAGGTTTAGCGCCATGAAAGGTTATGTGAAAGTATTTTTCATTTCAAATAATTTGTCAGTAAATGAAAATTTAAATATACTGCTGGTAGTATTCTAAATACAAAAGTCTGATCTCGTTTTTGTCGTACTATCATGAAATCAATTGGTAGATTTCTTCCTAGTCGTATGTCGTTTCTTGTTTGACGTGTTCTTCCAATACCGGGTAGTTTTCGTATTGTTCGGAATATTGGATCTAATCTATTGAGGCATAGAGACATATCTACTAATTTTTTGTCGAATAACATTTTTATGAAATATTTTATTTGTCTAATTTTGATCTAATTTTGGCTAATGCTAGATTAGTTAAGGTCTGTTTGAGACTTTTGGTCGCACCAGATGAGTTATGTATAAGTTACTGTACTCATAGAGTAATTTCAGATAAAGTACACCGTCTGCTCGTCACGCTATTTTATTTTCGGCCGGATAGATTCGTGCAACTTCTTAGTCTAATACCGATCTTAATCTTACTCTGATATCTCCTAGTCTCAAAAGATCTAGTGTACACCGGTTTACGCGAGTTAGTTCCAGAATGAGAACAACTGTATTCTAAGATTAATTCAAATTGCTCTGGTGTTGAAACTACAAGTAGTTTCAACACTTTACAAATAAATAGGTTGTTAGTTTTATGGAATATGATTGGTTAGTATTTAATACCTCATAGAGATAAAATATCATAATATTAACCAATCATAAATACTAGTTTAGATCGGGTTCCACTCTTTCGGATACTTCCTGATTGTCGATATAAAGTTTTAAAGAAGAATCCTGGCTTGACGCCTCTTGAAAATATCTCTGGGTACGTTGGAATTATGGAGAAACTTCAGAAACGTACGGTGGCAGACCATGTAAAAGGCCATAGGCAGGTCAAGAATGTCTAGTATTGTCCGCATTCGGTTCTCTTTTTGATTAAAACCATTGAGATCTAAAAACTTCTAGAATTGACAGGGAGCTTGAATATAAAAGCAGGAAATCCATGTTGCTGGACAAAAAAAAGGTTACGAATTAAATCCTTTAGTTGTGTTTGGCTAGCAGTACGACTTTAGAATTTTTCAAAAATTGGGAGAGTAGGTTAAAACCGTGTGAGTGCTTAAAAGTATGGTTGAGGTTTCAACTGCAATATATCCTTAATACCTAAAAAAGACTCTGCACATGCCATCGCGACAGATCGCCCAGAACTCTTCGCAGCCCTGGTTACTGTTGCATTTTCAATAGAATCTCGGTTTCTTTTTGAGACTGATTGATTGTTTTCCCTTTAGCCAGCATTTGTTTCTTGTCCGATTCAGAAATGTGTGGAATTGCGCATTGAACATAATAGGATTGTCGTTAGCTTGAAAAAATTGTGTGATTATCTACTACAGATTTTGCTCCATTAAGCGAGCGATATATTTTCCAAAATTACTAGATGTCGCGCCATGACAATAGTCTGGAGAGAATCTTGCCAACATTATTCTATACTCTTCGGTTTTACAGTGCTGATTTAAATTATCCGGACAAAACGAACAAAACTTGAATTTTCAAACGCGTTTTTCTCAAATTGGGTTAAGATTAGACAAAAAGTGAAGAGAACAAAAGTTGCTTAGAATTTCACCAGAATTAACCCTTCTTAAACTTTGTTGAGCTGCGTAAGAGGCTTCTTGTGATACAATTTTCGTATCAATTAACAAAGTAGTTTCAGCGTAATTCTTGATTAATTGAAAAAAGCCAAATTCACCCATTTTTGGGGTAAAGTTTTTGTTAAGAATTTCGGAGAAAAAATGGCACCATATTAATTCTTAGAAACTTTTGTTCTCTTCACTTTTTGTCTAATGTTAACCCAATTTGAGAAAAACGCGTTTGAAAATTCAAGTTATGTTCGTTTTGTCCGGATAATTTAAATCAGCACTGTATTATTAACTTTCTGTTTTTAACACTCGGAGTGCTGTATTAAATAAACCGATGGACTAAATTTGGCCTCTTTCCTCTTTCCGCTGTCAAGGATTTATCTTTTGGAGAGAGAGAGAGAGAGAGAGAGAGAGAGCAAGTCAGTCAACAGGTATTCAGCCATCACCAGGTATGTTTTCCGGCGTCATCGGGTAAAGTTTTCTACATCGGATAACAATGTGCTTTGCTTGGGAACCAAAATTTTGCTCTGAACGGCGGAAAAAGATTTTTTACTACCGACGTCTTTGAGGTCGTTCAGAGCATTTATTGGATGCCTACGAGAATATTGAATTTACTTGATTATTCAGTTTCTATGTCGCGCCAAACATGGTTTTTAGTTAATCATATGTAGTGCCATATATGTTTCCATGGTATCCATACGTCGCGCCATGCATGGTACCATAGTAACCATACGTCGCGTCATGCATGATACCATAGTAACCATACATTGCAAGCTTCCGTGGTGACATATAAATTATCAACAGCCCTAGTAAAAGTATCAAAATTGTCTAATTTGAAGTCCCCCATACTTTAAAAAAATGTGGAATCATACGTCGCGTCATGCATGGAAAATGTGTTATTTTAACATAAAAATACGTCGGCAATTTTTCATGGCTTCCATGGAACCATGCATGGTGCGACGTATGGTTGCACATTTTGGTCAACCCGGGGGACAAACAAAACTGCAGCTTCGAAAATTATGCTATCGAGACTGTTAGAACATCAAAGCAGCGCCTTGAATGTTTCAACTGATTTGTACTTGTTCCTAAATAATTGTGCTAACGCAATTGTTAGTTTTTTTGTGTTTTCAACAGATGTTTTTAAAAAATAAGTTGTAAAGTTTGAGCCGGTAAGATGAAATTTATTTTGAAACTATTTTAATCTAATTTGGTTGGGGTAGAACTTTTAAACATGATAAAAAATTACGCTTAATTAGTCTGCGTTGAGCTTCCAGTACCGTCAATTAACTCTTCGAAGCGCATATTAGTCAATAACACTGTTCAGTTGGCAATTTTTAGCTCTCACATTCTTAACAGGAAACTTTGAAAAAAATTTAAGTTATTTATTGAAATATGTGATTTCTCTCAGGTTCCGACTTTCGATACGAAAGAAACGGAATGTTTGTGCTCGGGGTGGGTTTTTTTCTTCAGACAAATTTCGACTTTTTAACTAGCCATTTTTGACGGGATTTTTAAATATCATTCGAAAGGTATTGTTGTCCTGAGCTCAAATTTCACTTGTGATCATTTTTGTAGAGTTACGGGGGTTTACAAGTTATCATTTTGGCCAATTTGGGACAATTAACGCGCGATATAATTCATTTCGTTTTTATTTTTTTAAAGTTATTACTGCTCAAAAGGCAGTCGGAACATTCAGGGCTTTACCCTGATACGACCAGTCTTGTTGGGTTATAAAGCAAAAAAATTTACCTAGCAATAAAATTCCTCACTGCGAAAGATGGAGCTACATGACTGTACATATCGAGACAAATCCCTGAACGTATCAACTGAAATTTAATTGCTTCGAACTATTTGCTTTTTGTTCCGACTTTAGAAGATGGGTAGGAATTTTGTATTCGGGTGTGTTTTAGTTTTTTTTCCAAGCAAATTTAAGTATCACAAACATTCATCAGACTGGGTTGAGTGATATATCATATTAAAACCCTTTCAACCGTTATTCGAACCACAATTAATTGTCAGAAAAATTGCAGTTCCGAGAAAAACCAATTTTAAATTTTTGGTTTTTCGTCTTAATTCGACCAAACAATCGAATATAGCTTATTTTAATGGGGGCGTGTCACGGAGCCGAATACCCGGATAGTCGAAAAATAAATTCGTTCCCGGATAGCCGAAAAATAAACTCGTTCCCGGATAGCCCAAAAATAAGTCCATGTTTTCTCCCACTTAAATCAATTTACAGAGGAAACTGTACGGTTGATTCGATCTAGGATTTGCTCGAGGGGATGGGGTGACAAATGTTTTTAAAAAAGTAGGCCAAAAATGCCGTTTTTATGACTTTTTGAAGTGCTCCCCTTTAAACTTAGTATATATTGAAAAATTTTACCGTTTGTCGGCCGAGAAGGAGGGACCCTTTGGTTGGTGAGTGGGTCGAAACCCTGTAGTAGTCGGACTTTTGTTGTTAATTAATTCAATGAGAGTAAAAGTATTAGCCAATCAAATCTCTTAAAATTGTTCGGAATTTTGTTAGCTAACTGGCTGCAAAATTTTGAAGCACTTTTTCGTCCAATCAAAATGCGTCTCAATTTAGTGAAGAGTTTTCTAATTTAATTTAATTTAAACTGGGAAGTTTAGTTTTTTCGGCTATCCGGGATAGCGGCTCCGTGGGTATGCACCATTTTAATGGCTTGAAATCTTACAATAGCTATTTTAAGAGGTAAACACTTAGTTTACTATAGCAACGTTAGTTTCTTTGAAAATTTTAGCGCCTTTTTGGAATCAAAAACTTGTTTTAGTGCTTTTTGGAATCAAAAACAAAGTTCAAAAAACTGTAAGAAAATTTGAACTTTTTAATTTTTTTTTTATTTTCTAGTCGTTTTTTTAGAGAACTTGTTTTTAAGTTTGTTTATTTTCCTATGAATGTCCAGTATGCCGTATCTCTAGTTTTTTGTTCAGCTATTTTTATCACACCACGCCGAAAAAAAATTACACTTATATTAAAAACAATTTTTTGTTGTTTTTTTAAACCTATGGTTAGAACATTCTGTGCTACTTGCACAGTAGCCGGCTATCCTCTTGTATATTTTAGTAAATGATGAGAATTCAAAAAAATTTTTAGCAAACGAGATTTTTTCAGATTTTTTGTTAAGTAATTTTCCCTCAAGCCATATCAAGAACCAGGTGTTGCAATTAATTACTTATTTAATTACGTATTTCATAATTAAAACTAATTTACCTTAAATCTGAAAACATTTGTGTTGCAATTTTTAAATCTTCATAACTTCAAAAAATTGAAAACAGAGGATTATGATTTTTCGAATTTGAGCTCAAGGCGTTAATACGTTTCAGATGTGGTTTAAAAACGCTGCTCAAAAAAGACTGGTTAAAAGTCAATCTCGGAGTGAAGAAAATCCTTCACGAGTCTAAATATTCTGTGACTTTCTTCAAAAACCGAAACAACAAGTGTTTCAACAAAATATGCTTGTTGATCAGAGAGTGCACCATTTGGCAAATTTATGCACTATTTGAAAAACTAGAGGATACTTTGGCTTGTGCCGTTTCATTATTTAAAATGATGTATAAGAGTATACTTGGGCTAACTATAAAACAAACTGAGGGCCTGCTTCAAAGTGCTCTATATAGTAGCGACTAGGCGTGCTCAATATTTTGCACTTGCACTATACAGACATGCCAGTTATATATCTTTAGGAGGCAACACGTGGATTTTTTGTCTAGCTTTGGGCTAGATTCGTTGACCTCTGACCGGGCAACAACTGTGTTAGTAAGATATAAAAATTTATTAACCAAGTTAAAGCATTGATGGCTTATCCTAATATGAGTGTGGTTGCTTTTCTCAGCCTGCTGCGCTTAACCTTTCCTTTCTTCGAGTATTACAGAGACACTCAATTTCGAAAAGAAACCAGAACTGCCTTTTTCGACGCGGACTTAAGAGCTACCTTTTTCAAAGCGAACTTGATTTGCAACGCGTGTAATGGGTACTTGATAGGCGACGATATGGCTTGTTTGACGTTCAAAACCAACGAATGTGGACTGAATAGGGATCGAATGAGTTTGGTGTGGCAGAGTAGCTACTACATGGCCACCGAACACCCAGAGTAAGGCAAATATTAATAAAGTGCCCTATTTGGAAACCGGGCAGTTTGTTTTCATTTGTCATTTTTGACATTTCTGATAAAATTAGACAACTAAAATCTCGGAATTTTTTTTGGATTAAACCAACTCGGGAATAATGGCGACCAAGAAACATTAGCAGAAGATAAATAAAAAATTTAGTCAGAAGCAGCTTGGCGTTCATACTACACTGCAGACCAGCTAAACAACCAATTTGAGCTCTCCAGATGAAGAGCACAGAAATTTCAAAATGGAGAGGAACTTGATATATTTCATCTGACTTTTAGATACTTTACTGTTTTTTCTTTCAGTAAGCCACAGGTCTTTTTCTCAATGTACGCAAACTCCAACAACAAAGCAACTTCAATCGGAGTTCGGAACCCTCTGTTCCTTGTCCAGTCTCCCTGTTTCACAGCCGGACTACTCAGCAACCAGACCTCGGAGCTGCAGCAGAGGTCATGTGACCAGAAGCGTCCCTTCTCCTGTGAGTATGCCAGATATGCGCGGGACGAATTTAGCGGAAGGATGCAGACTATGCTTTGTCTATTGAAGGTTGTATTTGAAAGATTTAAATAGCTGAAAAAAATTCTATATCTTTCAATAGTTTTTAATCAAAATCAAATTTTTAGATAGATGTTTTCAGTTTTTAGAAGAAATTTTAAATTGTTCTACATTTTCTAGAAGATATCACCATGATTATATAACCTATCGCACAAAAAACTCAAAACTATGATGGAAAGACGGCACGTGTTTTACAAACTTAGAAAGAACTCTGAGAAATTAACAGGATCATTCACTCTGCGAAATCTAACTATGATGGTTTTCTCATGAAAAAAAATTATAAGTTTCAAAATACACCATACATGTCCTTAGGACGTATGCGTGACCCCTTTTGAAGAAGGCGTCGCCAAAGTAGGCTGTCCTTACATGTTCGAGTACAAGAACGAACTTACATACCAGAACGTACGCGTCATCAATGGAGAAATCACACCATCAATCGAACACCCGTGGGCAGTCAGACTATCGCTCATCCAGCAGGCTCTTTTACTGTCCCCAACCCTGTTTTGCAATGTTTCAGGATTTCGATCCCCTTCACTTTTGAACTATTTTAAGACATTCAATTTAGGCTGAAAAAACCTAAAATTTTCTAAAGGCACCATATAGTAATTTTCAGGGAGAGCGCGGGACAAAAAAAAACTCAATTTCTTGGTCAAAACATTCCAAAAACGCGTTTTTGGAAATGTTCGCAGGCAACGCAAAAAAAACAGGTCTTTAGTGATTTGGGCGAGCGCGCGGAAAATCAATTTGGTCGACCTAAAAAATAGTTTGACAAAACTTTCGAATATTTTTTTGAAAATCCCCCCTTCGAGAAAATCTTAGATCCGCCCCTGATCTCAATGATGTCTGTTTAATCACTTTGTCTTATTGTTTATCGTTTAATGGAAAAATCGGTGCCACTTCAGGTGATTTTTTGAATGAAGAGAAGCCAAAATTGACGTTTTGTGACATTCTTTGGAAAACTTTGACCAAAAACTCGGGTTTTCTTTGAGGCGCGCGCTCCCCCTTTTGAACTAGTTATTATTGGCACCCAAAGCGCCTCTAGGAAACCTTCGAGTCAGTTAACCAAAAATTGATGGCGTAAAATAGTACTAAATTGGGTTCTGGGTGGTCACTGGGCCGAATTTCTGAAGAGAAAAAGGCGCCTTCCCCTCCCTCTCCTAAATCCGCCACTGGATGCACAATAAACTCGAAGTATAGTTTTGGTTTGGCGGAATTGGGACTGTAAAGGACCCACAATCAGGCCTAACGGACATAATTCACTATGTAGTGGTATAATCATCAGTCCGACCTATATAGTAACAGCTAAGCATTGTTTCGGCAAGAACATGGAAGGCATCTTACGAGGAACTGTGTTCTATTCAACTCCCACCAGATTCGAAGGCACTTTTTCAGGAAACAATTAATCCAAAACCCGTCAACTTTAAGAAGCTTAAGAAATTCACACGTTTTTCGAACTTATTGAATCTGAAATTTTACTTTTCATTCTACGTATTTCAAATACTTTCCCGATGAACAAGATTGATTTTTTTTATTTGCAGAATGATGCATGTACCAGTTTTTAGACTCCTTGCTTCTTTGTTTTAAAAATGCAGATATTTGAAGAACGGTTATTTGGGAAAATCAGGACATTACCGTTACACGTGTTGCAAAGTACACTGGAAATCAAACACTTATATTACCGCTCTTAAAAAAATTGGAAAAGTGCCGGTTCGAAGCGGCAAAGTACGGACCTGAAGATGTGAAAATTCTACTAGACTGCGACGCGGCTGTAATCGCTCTTCCTACGCCAATAGGGATAATTTTACTTTTTCCGGCTTTATTTAACCTATGTCAGTTAGTATTAACACGTATGAATCTAGGAGAATATGCAAAACAAGCGTTCTTTTTATTGTAGCTTAGTTTGTTCAAAAACATTTCAAAATAATAAAAACTTTGAATTAAATTTTTATGGATTGAGCTCTCGTCAAAACTGGAAAAAGACAATGTGAAATTAATATCCTTAAAAGTTCCTGAGTAACAATAATGCAAATAATTAATTAATTGATAAGTACCTGTTGCATATTTAACAACTCAATCGATGCAAATGCTGAACTTCTGAATAAAACTTAGACTGACTCAATCATGCTCGAACAAGTAATTTATATCTACCGTAGTACTTGATAACTTCACATTAATTGTTCACCATCATACGACAGATTTTGATTTTATCGAGGAGGTGCATACGAGGTAAAAGTAAAAGGGTCTCTTGGCAGTCATTTCAAGATACGCGATGCCGATTAAGTTGCCGGCGACAAACGACGCCCCTCTTGTGGGGCAATGGGCTACTGTGTCTGGCTTCGGGGCCTGGTGCGACCGACAGGTCGACCCCCTCTGCAGTCAGAAAGATACTTTCGGAGGGACCGATCGGGTCAGGTCAGTGTTATTTCTAAATCATCCAACTCAAGGAGCAAACCAGTTCTAACTCCCCAACCCACTCCTAGAAATTGAGATAGGGACCAGTTTTGAGTTTATGTAAGTGCTATCAATTATTCTAGATAGACACCAGTTTGAGTTTATGTAAGTGCTATCAATTCTTCTTTCTGTCTGGGGACCTGCTGTCTTGACCTTCCGATCTCTAATGTCCGATGGGATCTGAAATAAAAGAGTGCAGTAAGATTTCGATTTGATGCCTAACAGTTTGCCTACAATAAAACTTATTAACAACCTTTTTGAATTTCCAAACTTACGACTTTAACATGGCGCAACCAGCAGAAAAAAAAGGAGGGGGAAAAATCCATTAAATATAGTAGCATTTTGGGAAACACGAACGCCGGAACCTCCAGTATATTGGGAGGAGTGGATAATTAAATTTCACTGGGGGATGATAGCAAAATACGACATTGATCCCGATGATTTCTGTTTTGCGAGTACTATAAATGCGGCGGCTATCACGGCGTTGCCTGAAGAAGTCAATGGGAAAAATCGTCTCGATTCGGAAAAGATGTTAAAGTCTAACTTGTATCTTTGTATCGGAGATGATGCGCAACGCATATTCAAAGCACGGAAACCGACGGTTAACATTAAAACGGAACGGTACCCACGGGTCCTGGATGAGATGCAAAATGTTTTCCAACGTGAGAGGAATGTAACTCATGAGCGGGGACTATTCTACGAGCAAAAACAACGTGAGAACGAAACTTTCGAAAAATTTCATGCGGAGCTAAGCGCTCTAGCAGGAAGATGTGATTTTGCAAATGCGGCCGAAAACGTTCGTGATATTTTCATTATGAATATGCGGGAATCGGATTGCCAACGAGAATTATCGCGATCAAATAAGTTACCGGAGGAAGTTTACCGGATCGCCTTATCATATGAACGTGGTGAGCGCGCATACAAATCATATACGGGAAAACCAGCTTCATCAGCTCCGGCAATTTCACTAAAACAGGAACCAGTAAATAATATAAGAAGGGGACCAGGATTTTTTCGAGGCCGAGGACGTGCGGGACGTGGAGGATATACCCAAGGATCAAGTAGTAGTGGGGGAAGCGGAAATAACCGTAGGTGTTACAATTGCGACGCGCCAAATTTTACCCTGGATCACATCGCGAGCTGTCCTGCAAAAGGAGCAACATGTAACTCATGCCGAAGACTGGGACATTTTGAACGAACATGCCGAGGAATTAGAAGGGGTACTAACCAATGGAGAGGACAAGGACGAGTTGGATTGATCAGGGAGGAAAATGAGCATCATCAAAGTACGCAGAACGTAAATGAACTGAATGAAGACTCAATATCGTGGGTGAATCAGCAAGGGTGCGGGGAAAAAGAATCCATGACGTCGGGATCGGATGACTACATGGTAATGTCGATAAAAAGGAAGAAACATGAGACTGAATTAAAGATCCCTGGGGCCCGCGTTCAAGTGGAGGTGTCAGGGAAGAAGATGTGGTTGTGGTTAGATAGTGGATCTCCAGTGACTATCTTCAGCATAAACGACCTAAAAACAACGTTAGGAAAAGCAAATATTCAACTACAACCGTCAAAAGAGGAATTTCTGGATTACAACAACAACCGAACAAACATACAAAGGAAGGTAACAGTGATGATGTCATTAAATGGCTGGGCAGCACCAGCACAGGTGTCAGTAATATCAGGAAATCATCAATCAATCCTTGGGCGCGACCTGATGGGCACCCTAGGTCTCGAGCTAGTCCAACGGAAGAAAGTGATGGGAATCACAGGGGAAGGGATCAGTCAAGAGGAGGACGAATACGACCAATTGCAAACATACTTCTGTAAGTTGTACCCAAATTTATTTACTAGGATAGGGAAGATCCGGAATGCGAAAGTAAGAGCTGAATTTTTTGAAAATTTGAAGCCTATACAACAAAAAGGGCGTAGGGTGCCAATCAGTCTACAAGAAAAGGTGGATAAAGAAATTCATCGGCTGATAAATGAAGGACATATCATAAAACTACAAGAGTGCTCAGATAAATATTTCGTCTCTCCTATCGTCATTACAGTAAAAAAGGACGGAAGCATAAAATTAGCACTAGAATCAAGAGAATTGAATAAACAGGTACACAAAAATAAGTACCAAATGCCGAATATTGACGAATTATTTGACGGAGTAAGTCAGATTACGGCGGAGAAAAAATCGGGGAATGTATATTTTACAACATTGGATTTCACATATGCGTACGGACAAGTCGCAATAGAACAAAAAAACGAGCGAGCAATGCAATTTCTCACTATTCGGCGGAAAATCCACGGGGACTTATCGTTTTAAAAACGGATTTTACGGACTTACGTCAATGCCGGCGGAATTCCAGAAGGAAAAAGATAATTTACTTAAGGAGTTCCCCCAGGCTAACGCGTTTATTGATGATATCTTAATTGCTTCAAAAGGAACTAAAATCGAACACATTGCGTTGGTGGAAAAGATATTGAAAAAACTGGACGTCTCCAACGTCGCGTTAAAATTGCGAAAATGCGAATTTGCGAAAACGGAGTGCAAATGGCTTGGATTTCGAATTGGGGAAAGTGGTATAACGCCCTTAGTAGGAAAAACACAAGCAATAGAAGACTTGAAAACCCCAAAATCTTGATAGTAGTTGAAATCCTTGATGGGCTCGCTACACAGCTTACACAAATTTTTACCCAAACTCGCCGAGTTAAGCGCACCGTTAAAGCCATTACTGAGCCAAAATAACAATTTTGTCTGGACATCCGTTTGCGAAAAATGCGTTCCAACTATTAAAATTGCTGGTGGAAAATATTGTCGAATTACGACATTTCTACATTCACCGTGAAACTAGAATTATTTGTGACGCTAGTCACGATGGCCTAGGTGCCGTCTTAGAACAGTATGGCGCATCGGGGTGGCATCCGATTTCGTTTGCATCTCGGTATCTTAATCCGGCTGAAAAAAAATACTCCACAAACGAATTAGATTTACTCGCGGTAGTGTGGGCCACGGAACATTTTCGGAATTATATATACGGTCGGTACTTCACAGTGATATCTGATCATAAAGCGCTACTTACATTGTTGAATTCGTCACCGAAAGGAAATAAAACATTTTTCAGTCAATTAACTCGATGGTATGATCGACTGGTGCCATACGACTTTAAAGTTGAACATAGACAAGGGTCAAAAATGGAGATGGCTGACTATTTGTCTCGGTTTCCGTCCGCAGAGGCACCCGAGACAAGTCATTACGATGAAAATTTTCCAGTAGCAAAGATAAGAATGATAAACGCGGCGTTGAGGCCCAAGGATAAAATGAAGCCTAGGGGTCAAGAAGTGAATAACATTAAGCGAAAACCGACGGCGGCGTACAGTCATGTTTCGACACAACGAAAGCAGTTTCATCCAATGAGAATGAAAGAAAAGACGATTATGCAAATATTCACCGTGAGCACAAACGCTCAATAGAGGGCGTGTTTACATGCAACCGACGGTTAACCAATCAGCGTCGAGATATTTGCAAACCGGCGGAAATATGCAAATACCGAAGAACGAGATTCAGATTTTGTTCTCATTGCTTAAATTACAGTTGCAAACATAAAAAATTGATTCAATACTCTCGAAACCCTTCCATTTCAACTAAGTACAATTGCAAGCCTTCTGCGTCGAAAATTTACAGTTGCAAACCATCCGTCTTACAAGATTACAGTGAAAAGCCACTTATTTTGAAAATTTACAGTAGTTAAGATTATAGTGAAAAGCCAGTTACTTTGAAAAAATACAGTAGCAAATCCGAGAGAAATAACTTGAGTAACCCAAAATGTAAAAACATGAGTAATTCTCCAAAAAAAATGATCCTCCAACTTCGGCAATAGTCAACACATCAACTAATTCGGGAAATGTTAACCTAAATGTTGTACTAAAGCGACTAAATCAACCTTCTAGCGTTAGTTCGGATTCCGATATTGAAATGATACCACCCGAAAAACTTGTTATCAAACAAACTAATTCTAAAAAACTAAATACAATTATATCCTTTCCACATCAGTTCCCCGGTTTATCGTACCCACTTGTACAAAATGAAAAATGGATCTATTCTATAGTGCCGTCGGATAGTAAAATAGTGAAGAAAATTGAACACCCGGAAGTTTTGAATTTAAAATTGATTGAAGCAAATATTGAAAAAGACCCAATTATGAAGACCATCCGAGACAACATCAGAGACAGGAACCCACGAGCAAAGGAGATTATTACAAGATTAGGACAATATTACGCCCAGCATTACAACGATTTCGCAGTACGTGAGAATTGCCTGTGGATGGACGGCCGGTTAGCAATACCGAAGGACCTATCAGCAGCAATTCTGAATCGCCTCCATTATAACCATCACGGGCGGGATAAGATGTTCGCGGCCGCAAAGGTCGTGTGGATTCCCCTTATGCACCGAAATATCGCGGCCACAGCCAAATACTGCAAAAGTTGCTTAGAAGCAGGTAAAAACCTTAAACCGGACATTCCGAAAAATGACATGGGGGAAACGTATGATCCTAAGGAACCAAATGATTTGGTCCAATTAGACTTCTGGGGTCCAGTAAACTATGTTAGGGGTCGAAAAAAATATGTACTTGTAGC